>NW_020455205.1:5650429-5682929 GCF_003342845.1 Nothoprocta perdicaria | reverse complement strand
GCTTCAGTTTTTATTTTCTACTACTGCTACCAGCCTCTCAAACTTTACAGCTTTGGCAAAGCTTCTAATGCTTACCTGATGATGCTAACCTTCTATAAGAATTTTTGGTCAGTCTTGCAGTATGTCCACTAGCCCCCCAAAAACCCTATGTGGTTTCCCAGAGGACGCAGCAGTGCCAAAAGGTGTCACAGAAAGGAGAGTAAATTAGACAAAACACTGTCAGCCCAAGCACAGCAGTCACTGTGGTACCCAAAATCGATTCAGCATTACAGTGAAAATTTTTCACTAAATTATGTATTATAACCATACATATATGTATAATCCTTATATATTATACAATAATAAATAGCAAACATTATAGGCTGCATAGATATATGTATTAGACAAATGCAAAAGGAATGATGTGTATTTCATTGGTACGCTACAGCCAAAGAATAAAGCTCCACTTTCCAGTAAAAACCAGAAGGCACTAGTTAAGGTAAGGATTCCCATACAAAAGAAGCATAGACCCTTATTCAAAACAAACAAACAAAAAAAACAAAAAACAAAAAATCCTCAGACATAACAGACAGGCAGCCCTATGCAACTCTACGAATATCACACTCATGTCCTTAAACTTTAAAGTGCAGCTATGATCTAAAAATTCTGTTTGGAAATGTAATTCAAATGCTATACAAGTCTTTGTTTTGTATTGCACAATCTGACTTTTCCTGTTCATTTTCACTCAGCTGCTATAGAGGTCATACATACAGACTAATGAAGAGTGACCGAAAGGTATGCCCAATGTTCACCGGACATTTTTTTTTTTTTTTTAAATACAGCTAAGCACCTCTATCTAGACTCAAAAGTTTGAAGGTAATAGAGCATTTTTAGGATAAGAGCATTTTAGAGATATCTGGTGAGGTTTTCCTGGGTCTTTGCATACTTGATCAAAGCATAACTGGAGTAACTCATGTTCTAATGAGCAAAATTCCTCATAGAATTAGTCTCTAGAAGACATGCTTTGGTCCTGCTGAAGTTAAACACACAGAAAAAAATCAATATTGTTCATAGAGGAGTATTTTCAGTTATTACCCTCTAAACTAGATTCATTTAAAAAGAATTAAGGTAAATCGGTAGAAATTACTAACCATCCTCTTACTGACCTGTTCCTCAGTTTGAAAGGCTTTCAAGGACAAGGCAGGTTCCTTTAGAGTGTCTGTACAAGCAGCAGCTCAGAAAGCTTCAAATTTAGCATTCAGATCCAAACACTATGACTAATATATCTGGGCACTAAAACTACACTCAGGCTATAATGTTAAACCTAAATCTCACTTCTGGCATATAAATTACACTGTATTGTTAATAATGTGAGCAGAAATGGCATCTAAATTGTACAACTCTTCAGCATACAGTAGCATAAGTTATTAATAGAGCCAAAATTTACACTGGAGCATAGCAGAAGCCTTTACTATTTAACTTTGAAGCCATCATACACAGAAAAGGCAGCATGAAATTTATGTTCCCCACAGCTTTTCTTCGAAAGGAAAAGAGGGAAATGAGAAAAAGAGAAAAATATTTTAAATGAGATCAGCGATCACAATGTAATGCATTGGGTCTTGTAAAAACCATGAGATTAACTGTGAATGCTATTCAATACTTAAGTGAAAGTTATTTTGACCAAACTAGAGCAACTTGAGAAAAGGAGATGTAAAATTTTAATTTATAACATCTCCAGACATAAACCTAGAGCATTGCTTTTTCCCTCTCAAAGCCTACACAGCATAGTAAATTAATCACTTAATTAACAGTCAGAAGATATTTTTTATCTATATCCTGTTCAGAGAATCTCAGTTACAACTTCTGATGAGCTTCAAGGTTGACAGGATGTTAGAATTCATGTACCATAGCACCAGAAGTTAGGCATGCTACTGTATAATAAAGAGAAAAAACGAATCTATTATGTGTATAAACACACAAGAAATACAGATTTTTTTCTATTATTTACAAAAGAAGAGAGGATGATGCTTTAAGCACAGAATAGTCTTTCCTTATTGAGAGTAACATAGTTGCAACATCATAATAAGGACCTGAGGTCCATTCCTAGTGAACCCCCACAAATGAAGCCTCTGTTATAGTTGGGCTAGAGGTGCAGACAAGCCGCACAGCAGCGGCCGACTGACAGGAACATAGAGAAGACAGACTCTCAGGGCAGAAAGGGAAGCAGAACTAACTAAGCCTTTCCTTATACTGCCTGTCACACACTCGCTCATCTATTCAGGCAGGACTCGTACAGACAGTAAGATAATTGTGTTACTATAATTCAGAACAGTATGAGCCCTGAGTGGACCTTAAGGCGCTGGTATAATCTTTGTAATAATTAAACACCTTAAATTAATAAACATTGTCATCAGGTGACTCGAACACAGAACGCCAGTACCAGCCATACCTAGAAGTGAGGTCTCCTTTGCAAAGGCTGCAGCAATAGCTGGGTCCAGTGCAGGCTGTCCATCACCAGAAGGAAGATCAGGACGAGTGTAATCCCTGCTTTTATCGTTGTTGTACTTAACATTTAAGTTCACCAACTTGGAAAAGTCAATCCGGAGGGTACAGCAAGCATTATAGATATTCTGACCATCTAAAGCCTGGAAAAGGGAGACAATGCAAGTAACACACAATACAGATTTGTTACAAACTGCACACATTTTTTTAAGCAAAGGTCAACACATGGAAATTTATCCATTTTACTGTCTCAGTTAAAACCGATGAAGATTAAAATTACATTAGCCCAAGTCTGAAACAATTCCACAAAGCCTAATGTTTTACTTCTTACCCTGAAAATGTTTATGCACCAAAATGCCAAGAGACTTTATAGCAGGTAGTAAGAATACACAGAAGACCAACAGAAAATTATAGTTAAAAACAAAACAAAAAAACCACACCTCCTCTTAATTCTGGTGGATGCATAGTCTAGGTCTAGAGAGGCCTAAAGTGACAGAAGGTATTCACGAGCTCAACTCCACATGCAACCATGCTAGTAACCCAGAAGATCCTCTATGGCCAGCAGGCCTTTGGAAGGCTGAAAGGACAAGAGCTACAATTCCGTGCAAGGCAGCAAGTGATCTAATGCTGCAAAAAGGCAAACATCTCCTAGAAAACACAAGAGTATCAGGGTTGACTTCAGATAGATGTCATCAGAAGGTGAAGACAATAAACCAAAGGTCATCAGTCAAAAACCTGAATCTAACAGGATCTCTGAGAACACAGTAGCCTTTTATGTGAAGAGATAAATACACTTTTCCAAGCATATTCAACTCCTTTGTCTTATCCACTAAGAGTACTGCATGGCTCCACATCAGCTATGGTGATTAAGGCTACAAGCCAGAAAAACAATCAAAATCTCAATGCCGGTGCAATTTCCAGAACAGATGGCTCAAAGTCACCGTCTCATCTATTACCAAAGAAGAAGCCAAAAATATTCCAAAAGGGTCCTAAAAATGTCAGAGCTAGAGTCGCAAAGATACTGGAATTTGCTCAAACCTTCAGAAAGTACCCTTCATAAAGGCCAGAACATGCAAGGAAACCTAACACAGAAAAGAGCAGCAAACAAGCAGCAAACTCATAAGGATCCAGAAAAAGACAGTTATGGCAGAGATAAAAGTTACAATAGCCCTAAACAGTTAAAATAGCCCTAAAGAAAATACCAAAAAGGACAACAGCACAGAAAGTAAGGCCCAGTTCTGAAAGAGATACATCAAACTATCCTCCCTTTTGCTCATAGTGACCAGGAGGATGGAGAGTTGCAAGACAGTGACTAACAAAAGATCTCACAGATTCAGAGGTGAGACAAGAAGAGTGGGACTGTTCCAGCTTTAAGACAAATAAGCAGAGTTGCCTCCTACAGCTTAAGTAACTGACCCTGTAGAAGATTGTCTGCAAAAGGACAAGACTTTCTGACCAGCCAACAAAGTCATGGCACTCGGATCTCTCATTCACAAACGTGGCTGTGAACACCGAAGGAAGGGATCAGGCAGCAGAAGCACCCTTTGAGGTTGCACAACTGCTGCAGACAGTTTCATGCTGGTAAGAGTACAAAATCTCACTAGACTAAGGCAGAGAAAGAGAACATGCTCAGAATAGCTTCTTCTGTCCAGCTTTCCTTCCTTGCCTGAATGAAGGGCTTTCTAATACAATGGATACAATTCATTGCTCTGCTTGTTATTCTTGGGAGCAGAGATGCCTGCAAATCCTTGTGAAAGGAGAGTCCACTGAACAATAGGGCTATAATCCTTGGAAATATGCTTTGATGAGCCTCCCCTAAAGTCTGTATAGACCATGAATCTGTGGAATTCAGTACCCTACAGAAAATGGTCAATGCAATTTGAAAGGGACAAGCTGCTGCCCATATTGTTTCAATAATTCAAATACCAAATATAGAAGATATACATAAACGCATTCTCGGAGACAGAATATGGTTTGGTGTTTTAATGTGTCTGCTTCCCTGTTTGGCAATAGAGTCCAGAAATTTAGCTAGCAGACACTTGTGGAGACCCATAGGAGGCACAGCAAAGTCCTCTCCTTTTCCAGCAGTATAGACATCTACAGGAATGACCTACAGCAGGAAATTGGTCTAATGCAGAACAGGCTGAGTGCACTTGCTAAGGTCTGACAGAGAATGATCAAATCAGACTAGGGAAGGGAAAAAGAAACAAACAAAGCCACACACAAAGGCACAGAGAGGTATCAACTAGCGTGGCACATCCTCAGCGCTTTTTCCAGCCCTTGGCAATGCTGCTGCATTGCTGACACTGAGGTTTGTAGTCTTCACTTTTGGTTGCAGATACAATAAACTCTAACAATCCAATCTGAAGGTGATGATGAGACTGAGTCAGTGCATCCATAGTCTATTCCTATAAGAAATGAATTTCTCTGAAAGCAAGTAGAACAGAAATGCAATTTTTCCACTATTTGCCCATTCAGACAGCAAAAAGTGGTCTATAGGACTAGAAGCTTCGTATCAGACATCTTTCACATCAGACATTCTTTCCTCTTCAGATAAATATCCATTGCCAACTTAATCTGAGGTGTGAGCTTTTCACTTTTTCCTGAAGTTCTCAGCTAGTCTGTCATCTATGCATAATAACCACTTCCTATCCTGCCAAGCAGCACTTAACTAGCACATCAATTTTAATCAGCCTTGCACAAACCCAGGCTACATGCAGAAGTTCAAAAATCTAAATAGATCCTGTACATTACTGGAAAAAATTGTCTAGCCTTTCCCTTTGGTTCACTCTGTGAGAGGTCTCACAGTCACACAATTCACAGAACCACGATGTGAACATATTCCATTCAGTCCATTCCAAACACTGTGACAGAGCAACAGCTGGTCATCCAGACCTCGCTGTTCATTAGGCCCTCCTGGTGTAGTGAATAAACCAGTTACCTAGTTTTGTCCTCTCCCATCCTCTCCAGGATAGGAGTGTTTCCCATAAACCGAAACCAAGATCCTCCTCTGAAATACAACTTCACCTCACAGCTGATACACCTCACCAATGCACTGCTTTCTATGCTGGTCTCATGAGCAGCTTTGTCCTCTCCCTTCTTAGCACTTAGCACAAGAGGGTTTTTTAATAATTATATATGCACACAGTTCTTTAGACATATTATCTTCAAAAACATCAAATGCAACATGACCATGTTAAATATTGCCAACTCGATGTATTAAAAAACATGCTTTTGTGCAAGATGTGAAAAGATAAGACATAGGAACAGTCAGCTCTTCTTCACAGTAGCATTTTCCAAGTGCAGAGAGTACAGTAGAGGCTTGATCTTAAGAGTTATACTTACTAGTTTTGCTTGCTGCGCATTTACCGGATCACCATACTGTAGCAAAGCCTGAAACTGGTTATTCTTCGTGAATGTGATTATCTTCAGCACAGCACCAAACTTGGAGAATATCTGTCAAAAACATTGTAAGGTTTTACGTGCAAGCTAATGCCAATCACAGCTCAAGTTAAAAAGAAACTTGGCTTACCTGATGAAGAACATCCAGGGTTACAGGATAGTACATGTTGTCAATAATTATTCTAAGTACGGGACTCTGGGCTGGAGTCACTGCACTCTCACTAACTGTGGTCCCGCTGATGGGTGCGTTCGTTGTCTGTACTGCTGTCACCGCCTGGAGAACAGCTTGGGCCCGCTGAAGGAAAAGGCAGATGCGGTTTTTAGTTTTTAAATAATTTCAAGATGATAGCTAGAAATTAGTTAGCAATACCCGGTTATCTTCAGAAACATAAACAATACACTTATTTTAAAAAATCTTGGCTACAGACATAACACAGAGTGCAACGCAGTCCGACTGTGAGAGGAGACAAAATGAAAACATCAATTAATTCTCATGGGAAAGTAAGAAGAGGCTTCAGATAGTGCCAATATGAGTCTTCCTAGTAGCAAGTTTATTGTTCAACCAGTAAGGTTAAGAAGTGAGGATTTTGTGGATTTTAAAAGAATCTGTAAAGATTCCCTCCCCCGCAAAACCCTACTGAAGTCAAAATTTGTATTCTGCTTTTCCAAGAGTTTGGATTAGATACATTTTAGCATTTCATTGTCACTTTAATCGGGCAGAAGACTCCAATGGGAAGGACACGCTAAGCTAACACTTCCTGATTTCTCGGTTGTAACATAAGGAACCAATACACAATCGGTTCCCATCAGGTCAGAAAGAAACATCCACAGAGGAGCAAACACCCTGGTACCTGGTATCCACCTCCCTTTATCAAAAAAGGGAAACAAAATCCTCTTCATGTGTTAAAAAACATACAAATAAAAAACTGCACAAGCAGGGTTTTAAAAATTCAAAGGTAATCAAATGATGATAACACAAGAACACACAGCTACAGAACTACTGCTACTGCCAAAACCAAAAGTTTTAGAAAGATCAGATTTGGGTGGGAGGAACACAGCAAAACGGTTTTCCATTTAATATTTTTGTTACAGTAGCCTTACAAAGTAAAACAGTACACAAGGAGACAAGTGAGCATGCCAGGTGAAAATAATAACCACCATATTAACGCATACTGCATATTTTTAAAATATTAGAGCTACTATACAATTTCATGTCTTACAACTTACATGATATTCCTCATACTGACACGAATCAATGAATAAGGAAAATAAGAAAAAAAGACCTGGTGAACACTACTTGCGAGGAAAAAAAATCTTCTATGTTAAACAATTATAACTCTGCAAAAGCAACTTTGGATAACAGCTTTCTTTTTTCCGAATGTATAATATACACAATTTTCAAGCTAGCTAAATAGCTGCCTACATCACAGTTACTTCCAACAGAAGAACATACCTATTAAAACTCCTGCCTTAAAGTAAATGGAGAAGACTACACTATACAACCTGAAAACACAGAACCTTTAGTCATAGGAGCTGCTTTGTGGTGCCATTTATGCATATTTGTATCTCGACTCTTTCCATATAAAGTTAACACAAATTAATGATTAAATGAAGTCATGTGCAAGAATAAACACCTGCAGATATGAGTAAACGACAAATTACTACAAAGCAGATTATCAAGAAAGAAGTTCAGACTATTGTTTATATGTAACTATCTCACTCGAAGTCACGAAGTATTTTTTCAAGAGCAAAATAGTTTGAAAAAGATCAGTTCCATCTTGCAGCATGTATAAAAAGAAGTTAGCATAATACATTCTGTACCTATGCAGAAAGATTAAACTCTGCATTTTTGACAGGTTGATGACTAAAGAGAGTTATGCAGGTCTCCATTCTCAAATGATCTAACCAAGTTCGGGTACTATTGCACAACACAAGATAGATAGATATATACTTAAAATCTGAGGTTAAATGTTCTTTTATTTTGGGGTTTTCATGTCTCACAGGAAATGAATTGTCACACAACTATAAAGTAACGTACAAATCTAAACGGCCCATTTTGAACATCTTTATCCAGACTTAAATCATTCTAATTATGCAATTTTTAATTATTAGAAAGAGTAACACTCTCACAGGCTAGTTTATTTGACTATAGGTTAAATACTTTTTCTTCATTAACTTAAAAGCTTGGATTTTTCAAGTATTCCATGTCTGGAAAAGAAGAGTTTTCTGTCCTCTGTATAAGCTAACATATGTTTTTTGTTTGCTTGTTTCTCTTCTAATTGTTAATCCTGTCTTTCTAGTTCCATGTACTAACGTCCTTACATCTTCATATCTTCTTTGCCAAAGAATCAGGAAATTAAATTTTAAAAATGAAGTTCGTTGGAAGGAAAAAAGCTTTCAAATACAGATTAAAAGCTGTAGTTGTGACTATCTCAAAAGAGCAGAGTGAAAAACTGCACCTCCTTGACTGTTCCCTACAAAGACAAGAATATCTAATCACCCTGTTTTAGGGAATGCCTCATGAGATACTATTTACAGAGCAATTATTGCCAAATTCCTACTCATTCTTTAATTTTAACTTGAAGAAGGTACAAAGTCCGGAAAGGTGAGGGATATGACTGTTAAAACAGGGTATCAATGATTATTGCAACATAAAAGGTGCCAGTGTATCTCATGTGTTGAAAATGTGGTCCTATGAAGCAAAAACCTGTACTGCCATAGAAGACAGAGAAAAGTATCAGACAAGGATTTTTTTTCTCCTTAAGACAGTATTTTCATCCATGATATCTAGCTATTAAATGAATTAATTCTTCCTGCTCCTTTTCAGAAGTCAATTACAGCATCTCTTTGCTTTAGGACTTTTTTTTTTTTTTTAATGATTTTGGAAGAGTACCCTTTGCTGATATAGACCATTAGGAAAGTCTAAGGAATTGGAATGCTTAGAAAGATCAACAAGAAAATAAGTCAACATTCCACTTCAACTAAGATTTATTTTAAACAGGAGATTGCCGTGAAATTGTTTTTAAATGGTAAAATTTATAGTTGTTATCTTTACACGCCTTATCCCAGGCTAAGAGTAAGAAACCTGCCACTCGATACTTGCATTCTTTTTGATGTTACAAAACAGTGTAAGAAATTCACCTTAAATATCTGACTTGTGGTGAGTTGATGCCTCTTCCCCCTCCCACTTCGCACATAATGGCTACCACACTAGGAAGATCTCTTCTGCAAAAGCATTGTTTTTGCATATGTTCCCATTTACTCAAATAAACATATATACACACCTCCTATGTATCTTTGTTTTAAAATAGGTTCTGCAGAGGCAAGTACAAAATCATTAAAACACATTTCTCTCTACACTGATCATTAACGTATCCTTCAGGAAGAAGGAATTGCATGCGCTGATGTTACCAGTGCTACCAGAGTAATCACTGAAAGCACAGAGATGTGGGCATTGGCATTAGCAGCCAGTACTAGGGAAATTCAAATTGACAAATGAATCTCAGGTGCTAGAAATAAAAAGTTCACTGTTTTCATCCTGCATCTTCTAAATCAAGATTTAAGTTTCATTAAAAAAAATCAAGTTATAAATACCTCAATCTTTCTTCTTTTCATGTTAAAAAAACATGTTAGGAAAATCCACTATACTGCAAAGATCACAAAAAGCAAGTTTCCTTCAATATCACAAAATTGAAGGATCATAAATAAAATTACCAGACAAGTCAAACTACCCAAGAAACATCCAAACACAACCAAAGAATATGATTCCATTGCCTACTGTCTGCATCTGAAATGCTATGTAACAGTGACTATACCTGGTTTAGTGTATTATCAGTCTTTAGTTCTTTATGGTTAGAATACTGGATATAAATTGGTTGGTTACGAAGATGAGGCGTCACAGCAGAATAGTAGTTAACCATTGTGACAGCTGCTTCTTCTGTTGCCAGTTCCAAAAATGCCTATGATATGAAAAAAAAATCAAATAAGTGATTTTTAGCATTTACACAACAGTTTATTAGAAACAAAAAGTCTTGATGTTTAATAACAAACTTGCCCAAATATCAAATAGTTTACCAAATAAACTTGGCACACAGAGAACAACATTTTCTAAAATGCTTTCTCTAATTCATCTATGAAGATGCAAGTCTAAATATTTACAAGTCACTTCGCAAACCCTCCTCTGTTCCTTAAGAAAATTAAAAGAGTAAAATAATGAAAAGAATAAAGCATTTTTAATACTGACCATAAAATGCCTCATTGCAAAAGCACTGTAACAGTATATTTTGAAATTAGATAGCAACCATTTTTAAAAAGTAAATTACCTGATTTTTTCCTTTCAGCATCAGGATGTTGGTTACCTTGCCAAAAGGTAAACCTAAAGCAATAACTTCTGTTTCTGTCACTTCACCAGGCAATTTCCTGATATGAAGAACACGAGAGGGAACCCCATCCATTTTATCGTCACCTTTGAATTTCTTGCTGTCATTACCATTGGCTGAAAGACATATTCAGACTGTATTTGAAGAGTTTTCTGATTTAGTTATTTTAAAAAGTCACAGTAGTAACACTGTGACACAGTAACACCAGTATTAATACAAAATAGTATTTAAGCCACCTCTTTGTCTAATTTAAGGAAAAGTCAAGAATTGTTTCAAAACAAGTTCTATAAAGACCAATGGAGGAAAATGATCTAAAACATTATGTGGTTTCATAAAGGATGGACTGCTCAAGACCAATCCAAGAACCTTCTAATCTTCCCCCCGCCGCAAAGAAATTTTATTTTTTTGAAAGAATGATGGCAGTTGGAATAAAGTTACCAATACAGCTCCTAAAAGAAAATTTAAGAACTACATTTTCATGAAGGTCCCAGACACAAAAAGTACCAATTCTTTCTAAAACACAGGGAGGAACAATCATTAATGTTGAAAAATATCTTATTCTCTTACTGAAGAAAATGAAGGGGCTAGAGGACTGGCATCAGAAAAATCATATGGCATTCAGCAACATAAATCCACTACCTCCTACTTTAAGTGTTAAGCAGAAAATAGCTAGAAGGAACCGGGGGCTTATCCATGCAAAAGGAGTGAGACAAAAGGATGCTGGCAGGAACAGGGAAGCATCTAGCTTCATTGTACGAAAGAGCAGTAACCCAACTCTCTGGATTGCTGTAGAGAACTGCAGTGGAGTTCAAGAGAAAAAGGACTCGGGCAGTAAAGAGCTAGCCAGCTGCACGGAAACAGTTTCCCTGAGATGGTCTAGAAATGAAGGTCAGCTTGGTTTGGTGAAAGAACAGTTAAAAGGCAACACAACTGCTGTCTATAACTAAACTGGTGGAAGAAGCATGAAAAAGGGTGAAGAGCTGAAGAGCACCGTCAAGCACTGTGCATATTAATACACAAACCAATACTGGAAACCAAAAAGCATTTAGGCATGACAGCATCCGAGTGCTGGGACTTCCTTTCGCATACTTCTGGCCCTAACACACAGAGGTCAGCACATTGGCTGTTCAACCTCCTGTTTTATGCTAGAGTTGCTTCTTAGGATCTTCCTGTTTCAAGGAAGAACTGCAATTAGTGGAGAAAATATGTTATTAGGATTCAGATTCATGGGACGAGTGCTGATCTCAATGATGTGAGGAGTTTGAAACAAGCAAGCCACCTCCTCTCCTTGCAAAATACCCAAACACAGAAGCAATAATAACAACAATAATAAAAGAAAGTAGAAAACCTCTATTTTAAATCTGCCAAAACCCCTGTCTTGGAAAAAAGTGTGATTTTCCAGGGGGAATAGAGAAGTCTTCAATGATCACCCAGCTGCAACAATATAATCCAGACTGAAAATCCTTTACACATTATCTGCATAAAAATAACTCACACATTTATGACTGAACGGAGCACAGTAAGCTTGGCTAAGGGTAACTCTGAATCTTACACAACTGTAGATATATAATGTAATTAACAACTCACTTTGGCAAATGCAACCCAAGTCACCTACGATTAAAAACACTAAAATAAGGACTCTACTATAAGTGGTCAAGAAATAAAACACCCTTCAGCTTTACATACACACCAGGGCAGACTCATTTATATAAAACTTTTCCATGCAATTACCAAAGTCAGCAAGGTCTGGTTCTTTACCCAAAACTAGGGCCATATGTTTTTAGAATTTTCAGTAATGCAGTGGTACTCTAGGAGGATGCTTTACATGAAGGCTGGAAAAAAAATAAAATACACCAGGAAATGTTTCCCTCCCTTTCCTTACATCTTTTCCTAACAGTTAATTCTCTCCATTATGGCTTGGATGTTTCTTTTTTACTTCAGCTATTATTTGGATGTTTCTTTTTTACTTCAGCTATTATTTTTTACTTCTCTCCTCTTAAAAATCTAGCTCTATTTAAACCTTCAAGGAGAGAAAAAAAGAATGATACCCTCTTTCGGAAAATTCAGTGTGCCTTACAGTCAAGCCCTCTCTTAGTATTTTTTGAAATTGTTGATTTTGATATTCTAGACTGAGATTTTTAAAAAACTGTTTTACTGCAGAACATTTTCTAGGTCATCTCTAAATCATTCTAACAAAGAACAAAAGCTCCGTAACATCTGAACTGGTCAATATTCTGCCAGCAGTGCCCAAAGGACCATGCTCGAAGAGCACAAACCCATGCAGCAGCATGTCTACTTCTGCTCCCCAACACCCCGGCTGTTGCTTACTTCAAGTGCACCCAGTTTTATAGAACAGAACATTCGCTTCCCAATTTCTGCAGTCTTCTCTTTTCCCAGTGCTCAGCATGAGGAACAAGAAGGAAAAAACCCTCAATTCTAGGCGAATACTTTGGTCAAGCCCTGCAAAGATCTTCTACTTCATCAAAAAATAAATAACTAAGAAGCAATTACTCCTATTCAATATTCAAAGATTACTAGACTTAGGAGAATTCTTTTGGATATAAGAACTTGCAAACACATTCTAGGTAAAATTATTCACTTAGTAATTCTACACTCCTTTTTCCTGCAGAAGAATAATCTTTGGCTTAAGAAAATTGTATAACATAACACACCACACCAGGATCTGCAGCACCACTTCAGCTTGCCCAACGCTCTAGCTTGTGCCATTTACAGCACATGGGACAGAATTCCTTCACGGAGCCAGACTTCAGCTGTACAGAGCTATGCAGGACACTGAGAAGTGCTAAACAGCCAGAGTTTATGAATAAGCCCATTTATTTCTTCAACTGAAACTCTTTATACAATAATCTTTCTTTGGAAGATCCCTAAGTATTTTTGTACAGGAAACCTAAGGAAATGTTGTAAAGAGGAATGGGCTTAACACATTAAAAGCACAAACAACATTCTTAATAATAATTACAAAAGCTGTAATTCTATTTCTCATGACATTTAAACTTAAGCTAGGGAATTTGGATTCATTAAAAGTGTCCTTCTCCTCCTCCCCTCTCGCCCCAAAAAAATCAATGCAAGACAGATTAATAACGAGAGATGAGCATTATTAAACTAGAAAATATTCTGAAACTGATAAAGTGTTTTTATTAAATCACTAAAACTCAATATTTCAAAACTGTCAAGTTCTAAGATAAGCACACAAATGGTTCCCAAAGACCTGTTTGTCTTGTGCAGTTTTTGCATAAAATGACTTGGAAGTATTAACTTCTCTGTTAACTTCTCCCAAGAAATCTTTAACCAAAGGTTGGATTTGAATTTAGCTTCAGGAAATCCTGAAGTTACTAGTAAAAGGACTGCAGGCCAGAACATAAATCCATACATGACTGGTTAAGAAACGCATCTCTAGTAGCTTCAATTATTTCTACATTATCTAAATACATTGGTTTTCTATCTATATGTATTCCTAGCTAATGTTCCTTATGTAAGAAGTCTTCTAGTTTCTGCTGAAGTGTAATCTGAAAAAAAACACATTTGAAGAAATGTTGTACTGCATAGCATCATTTCTCAAGAACAGTTTGGAGCTTTAAAGCCATTTGCTTTAAAAAAATTCACAACTTTATTTCTAAAACTATCTACGCTTAACAGTCATATACAGATAATTAGGAGCCCAATACAGATATTTTGGAGCTCAATAAAATGTTAAAGATATAAAGCAGTATCTAAATACAATAATGCATGCAAAGATTCAAAGTTAGGCACTACAGCATGCAAGACTAATCAGAAAAAAAAATGGGATACCTTTGAGGGAAAGTGGGCAACTGGCGAAAAGCATTCCCAGTGCCACATAAATGGCAAAAGAAAGATTTTGGTAGGAAGACAAGCAACCTGGACAAAGCTCATGATCTGTGAGCTCAAGTATACCTTGGGTGATGAGAATTCAACTGACGAAGTTCACAAAATATAATCAATCTCTCTTTAAAGATTTACCCCAAAGAGTTATATATCAGCTTTTAAGACAAAAGAAATTCAAGGAACGTTGTTCAGTTATTAAAAAAGATGAAATTGATTTTGATTTCTTGCCTTAAATAAAATTGACTCATTCAAATGCATCTTCGTCCTGCAATCTCTTCTCAAAACCAAAAACATCACTAGTATAAATAGCAGACTATGCTATTCATCAACATTTCCACATGCCTTTGAATACTGTGCAAATGAGAATAACAAGGCCTAAAAATGGTTGAGGCCTCTTTTTGAGAAGTGCTGCATGCTGTTTCAGAGGCCATTTTTGCAAGAGGCATCACTGCTTCGTGTGCAGTAAGTACTAACTTGCTTCTTAGTGCTGTCCTAAGAACCTTACTGCTGTACATAGCAAACACACTGACAAGAAAACTGTTCACTAGCTCAGGACAAACATATCTGCCAGGCAGATGAAATGAGAAGTACCTGACACTGTTTGCGGGGACTGAACAAGAAGTCAAACAGCACTGTCATTAGTTTCTTAAAGGATAGATATTTTCAGTCCTTATATTAGAAAAGGCTCACAATTTAAAACACTGTATTTCAAGTTCTTATGAGAATATTTACCGGCAGTTGGCTGTACATTTTTAAACAGTCTTTCTTTGCTTCAAACAAATATTCTTGAAGTTTTGATAGATTTGCATGCCACTCAATAGTGATTTTGAACTAGGATAATGAGAAAAGTGGTAGTTCAGATCTCTGAGCTCTGTTTTTCAGAACCATAGTTCTTAGTCTCAACTTCTTAGTATAAGTATTATACTTCTTAGTAAAAGTATAAGTTTTGAATAAGTTTTTCCTCAGCAAGAGGTAGAAGCACATTTCTGAAGACATTCAGGCAAAAAAAGAAAACAGGACACTTCCTTCCCTCGACCCCTGCCCTTCCTTTCTCCTAGCGGCTGAAATGTCCAACACTTTAAGCAATAAGTTTGAATATTTTTCTTTCATCTACACAAATTTGCAACCTTAGATTTAAGGGTATGACATGCAGTTAATCTGCGAACTTAATTACACACTGTATCATTAAGCATAAGTTTGCAGATTTTGTTAACTGCATGTCATAACTTTACACATAAAGTTATGTATAACGGTAAGTTTAACGATATGACATGCAGTTAGCATACTTCTTATTGTCAATTTAGTATCAATTATTTGACCCAAACATCAAGTACAAACATCCAGCCTACTGGTTTTTTACCTTGTGTACTTGCTTATATGGGAAACTATTCTTATTTTGCTTTCTGTACTCACAGGCTTGCACATATTTCTGCACTATTGACTGTATAACAAAGACATACGGCAAGTATCTCTATTTGCTACAAATTAAGGCAGAGATTATGTTCCCTCTTGCTCTGCTCCCCTCATTCATGGAAATACAACTTCCAACAAGAATCAATTTATCTGAAGAACTGAATACTCAGGGTCCAACAACAGAAGAAGTGGTAAGAAGCTTTGTTCCTTTTATTCTTCTTGACAAGAAAGAGAAAATGCACTGCTTTTATTTTCTGTTTTTCAGCCACAGGGTAACGATGTTGAGGATTACCGATTAATTTATTATGTCAGTGACTGTAACAATAAAATGTATTTGTTAAATACTAAACATGCATGCACTAAACATGCAGTTTTTCATTAAGTTTGTAGAAAAAATAAAATTTATCTTTTAAGACATAGCAATCTTTAGCAGTGTATGAATTTTCTCCCCAATTCTGAATTCTTTCTTACTTGCCACTTAAAAGCAAAAACAAAATCATACTTCCCAGCTAGAGATATATCACTGAACTGTAACTGGAAAGAGAAAACCACAATATTTAAACTACGGAACAATTCGTTCAGAGCCACTGAAAGTGAAATTCACCCACTGTTAAAGCACCAACATTACACTCTAAGGAAGCCTGGCATCATAACCAGCTGCCACAAAGCTAAAAGGGAAGGCAAGAGCAAGACACTAAGCACAACACTGTCTTGCTTTCAGAAACAGACCATTGACACTAATACCTTCTGATAAATATAAAAATGCTCTGAAGAGCATAATGCTGCAACTTCTACAGTGCAAAAGCCATCATAAATAAGACCAATATGATTAAAATATATTGATATTAGTTTGGTTATTTATCAGTCTTAAACAGCTAGTAAAGAGAAAATCCAAGGCTCCATAAAGCATTTGAAAACTGAACTATGAGTATTCATTTTCATATATATCATACTTAATATAGAAATATGGTGCTACAAGCAAAGGTTTTGCCTGGAGAATACACTAAAGACCCGCTCTGGCTTCGTGGAAAGGAAGAAGAAAGGATAAAGGATAACTCACAGGGTACTGACTACAAAAACCCAGTATATCTGCAGTAGTAAAAAACTTGATAAACCCTCTTTGCACAGGAGATGATTTCTCTGCATCACAGTCTTCAGTACATATCAACAGCCAGCTACAAAAACATTTAAATACCCATGTTTTCCAGTATGATTACCTCGTGCAGTCAAGATTTTTTGTTTGTTTGTTAACAGTCTTATTCTCTGCTGTTGCTAGTGGAGAAAGTGCTGCTTGTTCCAGATGAGATGAGTATGAAATTTAATATTATCAAATAGAATACAGGACCTATATCCATACACAGAATACTTCTGACCAAAAAAAGCAAGTTTCATTGAGAAGATAACTCCATTACTATTGTGGATTATGAACATGCAGAAAGATTAAGCATAGCAGTGGTTACTGAATACAAACTGCATAAAACAAATAGCTTCAGAACTTAAAATATGTAACAATATTTTCTAATTGAGGTAGAAGTTAATTTAATTAAAGTAGAATAAAACTGAATTAGGGCATGGTGAAGCAGAGAGAAATCAACTGAATTATTAAATTACACACCATCTCTCACATACGGAGGTTATTTTCTTTTAAAAGTTTCCTAATTTTAATTTAGTCATATGTCCTGTACTTCTCCAGCTCTTTCCATTCATCAATACATTCTTCACAAATTACCTATGTTTAAGCATCACTACACATTAACTGAAATTGGTTATTAGTTATAAAATCACATCTAAGTTTATTCCCCAAGTTAAACAATGCAATGGAACCACCATAATTATCTTCTATGGTAGAGTGCTAAGTTAATACAATAATTTATCCACCATACTAATTGCTAACATTCACTGCTAACGTAGTAAAAACAAGACTGAGATTAACAGTACCATTTAAGCTCCAGGAGTTTAGTGGGCTCAGTAGCAAAATAAAAATCAGAAGTGTTGGTACTAATGGAGCTTTAAAGTACAACAGAATAAAAGAGGAGATGGTTAAAATAGAAAATCTGACAATTTATTACAATCCTTTTGTTTTGTTTTCCTCCCAAACTTTAAAAGTTGAAGAATGTGCACCAAGTACACAGGGGGTATTTAGCAGATAAAGTACTGGAAAATGAAAAACAGTATTTTTAACTGTACTTACATGTAGTTGCTTGGGTTGTTATAAACCACATTTTAATTTACCTAAACTGCCTTTCACCAAGTCCTTATCTGCTGCATAGCAGCATTAAATATATATATATACACACACACACACACACATATATATATATATATATATATATATATATATATTCACCATGCCGAAGACTGGGTTACGCTCTGCAGAGAGATCTGAGCCAAGCATGACTGGAGTAGAAAAGAAAGGACTTTGACAATATTTTCAGACAAGCTAAACAACAACGCTTACATGCCATATTTTTGACAATGCCACCTCAACGCTGCCAAGTCAGCTATTCTACAAAGCTCAGAAACTTAAAACATCTGAACCTACAGAGCTTTTCAAAAGACTCCAACATTTTCTCAACTAAAATCTTATAAGCTGTCATCCTTTGCAAAACATTCAGATGTAGTATATGGGATTTTTCCCTCCAAGTGTTTGTAGAGGCATATTCTTTCATATTGTTAAATTGCTTCTGTAAAAGCTTTTTTTGTATGTTTAAATATATATGCTTTGCTTCATAAGGATAAGGGTAGTAACCAAATGATACCCAGAAGAAAAGGGCAGATGCAAGGGGTACAGAAGTAATTGCTGACAAAACTGAAGGCTAATCCTTGTTTATATTAAAGTTCTCTTACAAGAGATAAAACATACTGGCTAGTACCTTCATCCACAACCAACATCACTACCACGTACTCCCAATTTCCCTTTATCTACGCAGTCCAGTTGAACAGAAGTACTGATGCCAAAGCTGATTAAGAGTCAGGTAATGTTTAGGCCTCCTATTGTGAGGCATGAATTTCATCCTACAAACAACAGGCTAACACGTCAGTATTTTCCTTACTTCCATATTCTTAACCATATAACCAATAAGAATACAAAAAGTGTATATATATGGTATATGTTTATATACCATATACAAACACGTGTGCGCACGTGTGTGTGTGTGTATATATACACACACATATATATGTTTGTGTGTATATTTCCCCCTCAAACTCGATAAGCAGGTTTGTGGGTGGAAGAAGAGGGGGGGGAAACAGGGCAAGAAAAAGCAGGGGAAGAAATTTGTATGCAAAAGGCCCTACACAACACAGAAAGTAGCTTGGCTTACTCCTACTAAAAAAGAAATTAGAGCAAAAGTGCTCAGATGAGCACTGAAGTACTACAGTACTGCGTCTAACCAAAAGAAAGTTGCATAACAACAATAATGAAACAAAGCCACTAGAAGCGCACACCCCACACACCAACCCTATACTGCAATGAAAAGTCAGAAGGATCACTTCTAAAGAATTCCCACCAAGATTATCCTTAAGGACACCTCCCACAAAACTACCAAAACCATCCATGTCTATAAACATTTCTTTTTTTTTTTTTTTTTTTTTTTTGGTACTTCTCCAGGTAAATAAGCAAGCAAACAGAAAAAAAGTCATTTCTATAGTACAGATTTACAAAGAAACAAGTCAATGATTTAAAAGTCTTAATACCACGTTTAAGCCTGCTAGGGCACTCCTGGGACAACTATGTTTTCTTGATAGCACACTTTTAGAAGGCTTAGAAGATTATCAAAATAAACTGCCTCTTTCTTCTGTTCATCTAGATATCGGTTCAGAAAATATCACAGGATCAGAGAGTGAAAATGTCAAGGCCAAAAGCTGAAAAGGTTTCTTTGCACTGCAGAAAACAATAGCCAGAACTCATAAAAATCAAGACACTACTCCCAAACGATAAAGAATGAAAGGACAAGTTCACATATTAATTATAAAGTTAGTGTAGACTAATTTCTGAAATGTGCCTTCTTTACAAGGAGGTTGATCAATCATTACAGATTCTGTAACAGGTGCTAGAATCTTTGAAGAAGATTCACCACTTTGGCTAGAGTAGAATAACCATTTTACATAAAAACTCAGTATCAGAAAACAGAAACCAAAATAAAAAAGGGGAGGATATATTCATCTTTTGAATCCAAAGACCACCTGAACATTCCTAGTTTTGGGAGACTGGAGGGGGGGAAATAAAAAATAAAATAAAAAAATAAGAACACCCTCACCGCCATACTGATTGACCTCTCTTGATCTAATTACTTCAGAATCTACAGGCTGAACTTCTCAAGTAAATGGTACTAGTCCAGAAAGAATACTTCCTGGCTTCTAATAACCAAGATTTCTAATAAACAGGACGGCTATAGAGTAAATTCAAAACTAGACAATGAACTGGGAATTTTAGCATATTCTACCTTTTTGTTTTTTTGGCTATTTATCTTCCATCTGCCTGCCTCTGATATAATTGTAATGACTCTCAAGAAACTGCTTAAAAATAAAAATAAAAATGACACCTGGCTAACCTGCCCACCCTCACCATAGTTGCCTGTCCCCCTGGCCTCTGTAAGGAATGACTTCAATTCTAATCTGCCTTTTTTTTTTTTTTTTTTGCGCCTTCTCCCTGCATCCGCCCCACCTTATTTTTCCCCCTACATCACCCATGTTACACAGTAACTTTCTTAGTAGGCAACTAATAGTATTGGTCCTAAAAAGCTCCTGTATTACGTTAAACTTTTTCAGACATGGAGACATCAAAGTTTACACAATATGTACAGAATAAGGTCATTTGAAAACTGTACACTTCCTCCCCACTTTCTACCTCGCTCCTTCCCAAGTAAAACAAACAAAAAACATTCTGACCCACACTGACCCTTACTTAAACAAGGGCAAGAAGGACGGGAGAAGATCAAGACACATGAAGAAAGGGAGGTCAAACTTCTAACCCTAAAGTTTTCTTACAACTACTTATATAACTATCACAATAGAAAAGGAAGGTAAAAGCATTTTGAGAACAAAGTTCTCTCTACTTAAAATGTTAAGACTTTAGAATGGGTCTGTGATTTTTCTAAGAAAGCAAAACTAACAATTTTTTTTACTTTATATTTTGTCTTTAGCTTTAAAAGTCTTCCCGTAAGTAAACTTGCATTTAGCTTCCTGAACTAAAAATTTCTCTGAAACCATATGGAAGTTTAAGAAAAACCAGAAAAACAATTACCCTGACAATAACCAACAGAAGCGCTTCCCCCTTCCCAAGAAAAATCCTCAAAACCCATTCTCCAGTTTCTCCAGTTAATTCTAGTCTCATTTAACCAAAACAAACTGTTGAAGTAGTATTATTTCATACTGCAGCGAAATATGAAATAAAAATGGAGAGGTTCATCTTTGAAAACCAGAAGGAACTCAGAAAAAAAACAGAGACAAATGAATCTTCTGACAGTCTAAAATTGCTGTAAATTCACTTCACTTATTGTTCATCTGTGCCTGTGAGACGCATCATTTCCCCAAGCTGCAGTAAATGCAAGCGATTCCGCTCTGCTGTGCCTCCACATTTCTTCCCCCTGCACAGGCTACAGCAGTTGTGCTGCCATGCGACCGATCAGTAAAATGATCCAATGGAAGAACTATATTTCTTGAGAGGAGAATATAAATGACTGCAGTGTCTTTCCTACACATAAGCATGGAAAAAATCCATCAGGCATATTCAAGCAACAACCAGACAACTACTTGGGAAGCTCATTAGCACTGAGGCCATGAACTATTTCATCCACTTCTCTGAGGAAAGAAGAGAAAAAAAGTAGTTATGAAAAAAATGGAGTAGTTATGAAAAAAGCATGTAGGACCATAAACTGCCATAAAAAGCAGACGAAAAGCAGTATATTATGTACCAATTTATGATAAGCCTTTGTATCTAGCTTCATCAAAAAATTTAGAAAACTTTCTTACGTTGCACTGGTATTAAGAGATTCTAAAGCTGCTACCGTAAACTGAAGTAGCAAAATGATGTTCCTTGCTTTGGCGATCTAAATAAGATCTTTGTTTTCTTGAAATGACGCTAATTATGAAACAGCTGCAATGTTCTTAGCAGTAATACCCGGAGTTGTCAATGTCTACATATGAAAAGGAAGACATACTCCTGGAGTTGTTTGCTTTTCCTTGGTAGTTGTCATTCCTTACTTCCTTACTCAAGGCAGCTGCACAAGACAAGTGTAATTTTTCATCCCACTACCCACCACCAATTTACTGTATAGATAGCTAAGAGTTGCCTTTTGTTTTATGGGCTTGCTCTTCGCAGACACTCGAGGTTTGAGACTAGATACAAGGTAGCTCTAGTCTGATGCATGGCAACAGTATACCCCTCTGTAAAACAATGGATTCTGGTTTCAATATTTTCCCCTTGTAAATAGGAAACGAGTCCAAGAAAAAACGATAGATTTCTCCTTTGAAATGGCATCACTTACCAGTAACTACCATGCTGCTCATGTTAGAGTTCGGGCTATTGAGTACACTGCCTGAAAGAAGTTCGTCAGATCCTCTCTAAAAAGAAAGAGACAGTAAGAGATTTTTTTTCCTCTATTTTATATTTTTAAAGATGATATTAAATACGTCAGTTTGACAGGGAAAAAAACCTTTAGAAGAACGTAAGCAAGCATAACCAAACCTATTTTGCTTTGGCAGATTTCCTTTTTTAAGATATGTAGAGCAATCTGAAATCTAAATAAAGCAATATATTTACATGGCAAACTTTGCAATGAGAGTTGCTTAAACATAATTGTTTCACCCACCACTGAAATGCAGCCACCTCCAGGGGCAAGGAGAAGTGCTGAGCAGTAAGCCTGTCCAGGATCTCAAATTAAAGTTATATCTAGCCAAAACTACAAGGGAAATCTTTACCAAGAGAAATACTGAGTTTAGTTCAATTTCAACATCCCTATTTTTAAAGGCTTTCTTCAGAGGAAATTAATAGCTCATGGTCTGGAGATACCCACCTGTCCTACAACACACTTGAGGGCAGGAAGGGACGTCTTCATTTTAATTTAATTCTAAAATCTGACAACAAGCGTCAAATAATAGGTCTTTTTGAAGCTGACTTGGAAGCAGACTGCTGCACTCAGAGGAGGATCTATATTAAAAACTTAAGGATAACCTTTCAAGTTATTTATGAGATGAGCCCTAAAACTAGACAAAACTAGAGAGGCTTTTATTCCTTTCCCTGCCAACTGCTCCCTCAGCCTTTTTGAAAAATGATAATTGAGGCGTAAAATGTAAGTTTCACATTCTTATTTCTCCCCACCCCCCTCTCTGATATTTTGAATTTACTCCTTCCTCCATCTTTCAGGGTATAAGATATTCAAATGTACAGGTACCACTTTTAACCAGGGAGTAGGTGAGAGGGAAATAAGTCCCCAACATATTCACACTTCCATAATAAACAAACAAAACCCCAGATATCCAAGTTTTTAAAAAGCACATAAGCCTCACATCCTTTAAAGGTTATTTTTAATCACTTATTGGATCTTTCCCTACTTAAAAAAAGTTTTCCTTGTCACTAGCACCATCAACACTAGTTCAGATCATGGCTAAGAAAGAGAAGAGGAATGAAACCAGTTACTACCCATATTCATAAAAATAAGTGCTTTACACTAGTCGATAGACATTGTGATAGACTCACAAATGAAGCTCACAAGGTCATCTTACACGGAACTCAGTATCACATACTCAACTAACAGAAGGATAACACATTTCCTTGTAACACAGCTGCAAGATACATAAAGAAAAACTTTCACCAGTTTTTCCCCCTCCACTGCATATATCAACAAGAATACCAGCATGTTCAAGTACTTATTCCACATCTAAAATACAAAATGCTCAGAAACAGGGCATATACATAGGCTCATGTAGACTTATTAAAGTTCAATTTCTTTCTAATACCAGCACTGAAGAAATGTATACATGTAATCAACTACTACTGGCTTCCTAGTGTCTATAAAAGCTCTATTAAATCAACAGCATAGATGTCCTTCGATAATGAGGAATGCCCCGCAATAGGTCTTGTCCTCTCAATATAAGGGCAGATCTGCCAGTGAGACATAGTTGCTGCTGAATTGCTAATTTCAACATCCCTATTTTTAAAGGCTAATACACAGGAAGAGTCCAAAGTTCATTAATGGTCTAAATATTCAGCTACTGCATTTGTTTCATGGGTTAAAAAAATTTCTCCTCATTTAGAAATATATTTTGCATTTCATTAATAAGCTCACATGGTAAATCATGAGATTTTGTCATTACACTTAAAAACTTAAATTTGTTTCAGATGAATAAGCAAATTCAAGTTTCTTGTTTGGGCACATATCGCAAATCCTATAGTTCTTGCTTTGTTCTTACAAAGCAGAGCAATCACAAGTCTGATGTACACTTGTACAAACTCCTGTGTGGAATCTTCTTCCAAATGATCATGAAACAAA
Source organism: Nothoprocta perdicaria (assembly GCF_003342845.1). Taxonomy (NCBI): domain Eukaryota; kingdom Metazoa; phylum Chordata; class Aves; order Tinamiformes; family Tinamidae; genus Nothoprocta; species Nothoprocta perdicaria. The sequence continues at coordinate 5,658,898 of NW_020455205.1, read as the reverse complement.
GAACATACAGAAAAGCTCTTCAAATTTACTATCATGAGTACAAAAATATACTGCCATGTGACCAGACAAACTTACTAAACACACATAGCTTTCTTTTTTTTCCCCTTAATGATTCTCAAACAGTCTAGCCATCCCTGTGCATATGTTTAAAGCCAGCTATTCAGCAAGAGACACCTCGGGTGCTGTGCACAGAGCAATTAAATTACAAATGAAAAGCAAAGCTGTCTGGTAGGCATTACTTCAAAAGGATCACCTTAAGCTGACAGTTGTCAAACCTAAAGATTTACCTAGCAATTTATGGGTATCAGGTAAGTAACTGTCCATTCTTATGCAGATGGGCACTGCTATGACACAAACATTTCCTAAATTAGAGGAGAAATACTTAAGACCTTCCATTCATTTGCTGAATGGAAGTCTTTTCTTTTTTTCTTTTTTTCTTTTTTTCTTTTTTTTTTTTTTTTTGTCAATCTTCTCCATCACATCAGAAGTGAGTTTTACAAGCATCTCGTGCATTTGCTAGTTTTGTTCTCAAGCACAACACTTTCACAAGTCACATCATAAAAATTAAAGGACATTTCAACTAACTCAGGTCAGTTCTATAGGGTTGCAACAGTCTTGGCCCCAGTGGGGGATACTGCTATTCACAGTGTGAAAGAGCAAGCAAATTAACATACAGCTTGAGGGCTTTAATGAACCAAGAATTTACTGTGCAAAGCTGACATGTAAGATCACTTGCCAATGGGTGAAAATTCAAAGTCCGAATGTGTGTTTTTGAAAAAAATCACACATATATACAACATATAAAACAATATCTAAGTTGAAAACACCGTTTTTATACTTGAATAAATATAGATGGCTCTTCTACAATTCACAAAAATCAATTATACAAATAAAAACACACTTTACTTAGTCAACTAAGTACTTTATTCCTTGCTTTAATAGTCATAGTTAACTCAGAATCCTTTACTATGTACAGCTGGACTTCTGATGTTCTTTTCCATAAAGTTTCAAACTAACCTACATTATATTAAGTACCTATGTAATTTACCCAAGTCACTGCACTCAAAATTCTTCTAGGATGATTAAAAAAAAACATAAAAAACACTATTCAGAAGGCTTTGCCAGCTACCCCACATTACAGAAAAGACTTGAAATATTTAAACACCTTCCCCAGACTCCACTACATCCAAGGCAAAAAAAAAAAAAAAAAAAAAAAAAAAAAAAAAAAAAAGTAAATATTAACAACTTGCTAATCTTGGCTTGGTAACTACCTAAGAGGTTTAATCTTTTAAAGACTGAAAATTTTGAAAGGATCAGATATTTAAGACACATACTAACAGCTCTTTTCCCACTAATTCAAAGTTTTTGAAAATTCCAGTCTGGTTTAACTAAAGCTAATACAAAAAAATATATTACAGAAGGCTTACTGGCATCACTTGCAGATGAAGGCCTCTTCCAACACTTTAAACCCACTAAATGGATATTGCTAGAAACTATAAACAAATGAACAAGCCTGAACTTATGTAAAAGTCGAAGCATCATCTAAATATATTTAAGTCCTAGAAAAATTACGTTGAAAATACCCTCAGACTCTGAAAAATACATTTTCGAATAACTCCTCTAATTTGTGATTTGTGGCAGTTTACTGGTATTATAAACCTCAAGAGCAGGATACTCTCCCCACCCAACCTGATGAAAAGAAAAAACTCAGGAGGGTGAGAAAATTTCAGCTGATTGCACATTAACCAGTCACTCTCTGCCTACAGACATGAGCTTCCCAAGGGGTATGACAAGCCCAGAGACAGATCTCATGATTTAAAGAAATCTAAAAGCATTGCGAGATGCTTCATTTCTAACAACATCTGGGAACATTTTAAAAGAAAAAGTCAGAAATCTAACAGCATGGTTGAGGAATAAGAGCATCTGAAAATTTCAGCATGGTTGGTAAACATTCTGCTCCAGACAACACACCCATAAAAACCTTCTGCTTCAGAATTAAGAAACTGAATTAACTTTAGGAATATTGGAAACTATACAGACAACAGCCTTTAAACCTGCCTAAACACAGCATTTATAAAATTTGTTCACTTTACATATGAAATGGATTAATATTTAATGAATGTTTCCTTTTAACAGGATACACTGTTAATGAAACATTCAATAAATACATCCTGACACATCTCAAACGAAGAGGATATATTTTATTTGCCTAACACACTGCCTTTAGACAGTACTATTACAACACATGCTCCAAAACAATTTTTAAAACAGATGCTTACAACCCTTGGACATACAGGATCACAGAATTAGAAGAATCACCTGAGACAGGACAAGCCAGGCACAAATACACAAACTAAGAAAAGATCCATATGGTTGGTTCACAGGTATTCTACAGAGCATAGTTTCACCTGTATGTTTAACTACCACTACTTAAAACACTGTATACAAGGAATAAGTCTACTTGATTTTTCTTTAAACTAGGTTATTTTGATTTATTTTTAATTAGACTATTTAACTACATTATAGGTCTTTCCAAGTAAAATATAGCCAAGAAATACATGAGTGATTAATAACATTTGTTTTTAAATTCAGTATGAAAACCAGATAATGACCACCTCTCCATACTCATTCTCCAAATATCCCACTTCATTTTTGATGTTGTCCTCATCTAACCATATATTGTTTTTATTTCCTAAAAACTAATTAAAATATTTTCACACTTAGAAGTGTTTGATAAGGAGCGGTGAAAAAAAATAGCCTTTTCACTGATAACAATGTTAAGCAAGTTATGCCATGTATCTAACTGTATTACAAAGATGCAAAGTTAGCTCCAAGATATTTCCCCCCCCTCAAATAAGGGAATCTGAAAAAGACTTAAATTCACCAAGATATAAAGACAAGCCTAAATTCCTCTGGAAAAAAAAAAAAAAAAAAAATTTAAACCCAACAGGAGAAAGCCAAACCTCTCAATGTGCCCAGGGAGCATGCCGAACTCCACTGAACTAGACAGCTAAGGAGTCAAGAACTAAACCTCCACTTAACCCACAGCATCCAACCTCATTTCCAAGCCTTGAGACTTCCAAGGAATGAGGGAATAGGCAAAAGCCAAGTCTAGCACCAGTCAACTCCACAAGCATTCAAGACCAACTAGACAAATATATATATTTATCCTAGTATTTCAGATTTTCTATCCCACTTTTATCAGCATATAAACTGTTATTCTGAAGCAGCACATAACTGCTAATGAACTAAAATAAGGGGAAAATAATCCACTAGAGCTACCATCTGGACATGTTCTTAGCAAATTGATTGGATAATAGTGGCATCTAGAAGTATGGACCTTCTGCAGCAGTTTATATATCACAATAAAAGATGTTAGAGACATTTTGTCTTTACTGCTCTGCTATTTTGCTCTAATAAAAAAAGTTAAATGCTAGTGCCATTTAACTATCTATAAGTCAATCCTCAAATTATGCACTGACCCAACAAACTTATCTTATGAAAAGCTAGAAAAAAGGCTTAGAGGCATTTGGGGAGGGGGTTGCAACTGTAAATGAAGAAAGACAATTCCCTACAGCAAACATCACAATCCTCTGAGCAATCTGCCAACTATAATCAATTTGAGCCAATATTGCCACCAAAAACTACAGTCCCAGTCTCTTCTCTGGCCCAAGCAACCTGTTCTTATACTATCCTCAAGTCTGTACTGCTACAAGTATTTACATAATCATATGGTAAAACGTTTTCAGACAAATATAAAAATATTAACAGGATTATCATTTTTAAATAAAATTAAGTTTTATAAAAATCATGACTCATTACATAAGACAAGCTTTTAAGTTGCTAAGACAACTTTGTGAAGAAGCTGTGCAAATATCTGTACCAGAAGCAAAACAGTGACAGCGAAAAAGCACCTTCTTTTGGCAGAAAGCTGCTTAACTAGTTTGTAAAAAGCATGCTTTTTCATGTTGCTAGCTGATTTCTCAGGCAGGGTGCAGGTGATCCTACAAATCCTCCAGTTAAAGTGCAAGTACAGGTGTTCTGTTAAAAAGGAAAAATAGGTGCCTCACAGTTAGTAACAGACATGAAAGTAAAATAAAGGAGTATGTTAATATTCCCTTACATCAAGACCAGTCTGCTATAAAGCATAGGTTGCTTGTCAAAGATTTTCCTTCTCTCCGATTTTAAGTCTTTGCATTTTCCCATATGCATTGACAGTGATAGAAGGAGCATTTTAAGAAAACAGAAAAGAAATAGACTAATAGTAAAAAACAGAAATACTGAAGTCACAATTTAAGCAGGGTCCATCCACAGAAGTTACTGTTAAAAAGGGAGTGAGTGTTCTCAAGTGTAACAAGTTTTCTTTAGTCACCACTGACACATCCCTTGTAGCAGCAACAAAATACTACTGCTGAAGAGACAAAGCTAATAAACTTCTAAATTAGGTCACAGTTATTTCACTGCTAGAACTTCCTGCGTATTTTTTGCTTTCTCCTCTTGCTACAATAGAGTATTACTGAAGACAAAACTTGATTTAGAAGCTTTATCCTAGTCAACAGAACATTAAAAAACAGTTTCTCCAGTTTACAGAGGTAAACTTCAGGAAACATCTTAAGATCAAAACTGTGCATACTGTAAACAATATTCAGATACAGCTAAACAGTGAGGAGAGATTATGTAACCACTTTAATTGTTCAGAGATATGAATAAAAAAGACCTTCTGTTCATTTATTTTAAGTTTTAAAGAGGAGCCCCTACCAATTCAGGCAACAGTACTCCCCTTTCCCTTTTAAATAAGTCATTTCTCTCATATCACTGTCCTCAGCTCATTGTACTAGTGGTCCAATTACAATAAACATGCAAAAGCCAACAGAACTGTCCATCTAATATCTTAAGTCGACAACTTTCAAGTCTTAGTGATTTATAGCTCTGTACTAAGAAAAAACAAATAAAAAAATGTGGACTATCACATGGCATTTGACATATTATAGATACTTTCAATGAAAACTCTAAATAAATCCAAATATTTCCACTATTTAATCATTAACAGCAAAAATGGGGAGGTGTTTTGCAGAGATTACCTCTCAGAACTTGCAAGTAACCAACAATGCTTCAGGAGTCCTTAAAACAAGGGGGAAAAAAAATCACTACTCTCCCTTTCTCCACCAGCTCAGATTTGTTTAGAACTCTGCTGTTTGAGCTAATGTTTTTCCTGTACCCTTAAGTTTCAATCTGTAGAAAAAAAGGGACTTTGTGACATATTACTGCTTAAAAATATTAGGATGTGCAAGTACTTCCTACCAACTCCTATCCTAACACACACAGACAATAGCTAATGCAATTTTTAGTTGTGTACCAACATCTCTGATAATTTTATTAAATTACATCAGAGACATCCATATTTTCCAAAGAGAAGGGTCATAGGTTACAGTCCCTCTTGCTGAGTTTAATCAAATACATTACACACATGCTACGACTCATATGCTATCTGTTGATCAGTAGGTGCAAAAAACTCTCTCAAAAGCTTCAGCTCCAACGAACACGTTGGATAAGTTGACTGCACACAGGCATAGGTAAATCCTTGCCTGGTTCCAGCAGCCCCACAGCACAGAAGGCTGCCAAAAGAGCACCAAAATTACTGATAATATTCAGTCAAAACTGAGAGCCCCAAGGCACACAAGGAAAAGGAGGAGACAAAGGAACGAACAGATGAGACTTCCCAACTGTCTATACACCACCCATAGGTCAAGCTTTCCTCAATTTAAAAACGTCATTAATTCACCAAGAGCAATGAAAAGTAATCAGAGAAAAAGTGCAATTGCCAAAGCTTCACAACGCTGTCTGCAAAGTCAGCCAACAGCTAGGCTTAGCCTGCTCCCCAGGCTGCACACAGCATCTAGGTTGCTAGAAGGAATGCAGAGGGGAATGACCAAGAGGAGGGCAGGAGTAGCTCCAGGAGACAGTCCTGCTCCCTTATCCCATAACAGCTTTCTCCACAGCCTCCTCTGTCTTTACTCCCTGTACTCCAGGGCACTACTGGATTCTCCTATTTTTAAAGAGAGTTCCTAAGTCTATTATCACACAGCAAAGATCACATCTTGTTACTTCTGCGCATTTCAAACTACTTAATCACTGTCTCTTATGCCTGTCTTGTGTTCTGTCTTACATCCTTACTTATATTCACAACATGATTTTGACAATCAATGAAAAGTAGCCACTGTGTCCTCTGAAAAGTCTTCATTTCATTGGTTGGCTGACATCTGAAAACATTGCCAGAAGTGCACTTCAAACCACATATGCATTTTATCAACTCTCACATTATTATAAAATGAAGTCCCTCAACTAAAGTTGACACTGAACTCATTTTCTCTTGAAGTCAGAACCTCATAGCTTACAAATCAGACAACATACGGATTACCTGGAATTGCTATTTTACATCAGACAAGACTGAAAGTAGTTCAAAGATTTCTCAGCCCAAAAACTTTTCATGTGAGTGGCTGTTCACTTCTGAATTTCCTTCAGTATTCTTCCATACTCTCAAAAACATTCCTTAAAAAGTTTTATGAGTCAACAACTTGTTCTCCAAGGTAACGGAAAAACAATCTCTCCAGTCAGAATTTCTGACTGGCACCAGCTCCCACAGAAGTACCTTTAATGACTGCACTTTTTTTTGATTCTGAGAGTGATTTCAAGCTTGTCTACAATAAGTGAACCAGCACATGGAACCAGGCAGGCCCACAACCCATAGGGGCCACTTCTCCCAACGCCTCCCATAAGTGAGCTTGCTCAGAAACACATATGTACTTATTGCTACAGACTAACTTATCTAGAAACCAGTCTAAATCTTGCAGGACCAAAATCAACTCTGAACCATGTGAGAAAACCTTCACCTATATCAATGAAATGCAATTCATCGCATGCATTCACCAACACAACCTATATGTTCCCTTGTCACATATTTTCATGTCCTCTTTATTGCTCAGTCTCACTTTAGGAGGTCCTGCATCAGATGTGAAATCATATATTTATCATATACATATCATATACATGTGAAGTAAATCATATAATAGTCATTATGAAACCCCTGCCTTATTGTCAAGAGTATGACATATTCCTAACTTGACAAGCAGAAAGTAAAACAAAGCAAAGATCTGCTTCTCTGGCTTCAGGACAGATTCTAGCTCCTGTATTTTGTATCCTATTACAGGCACTCATGTCTTTTTTAACTCACTGGTAGTTGTTTGAAAAGAGGGACAGGGGTAAGATGGGGAAAAATAAACTTCTGCACAGCTTTCACAGTCACTGTGCAGCAATGAGAAAGTTGCCTTTGAAAAAGTATGCGAAATTAAACTTTAAAATAAAAAGCAGATTCCAACACACTAATCTAGAATCACTGTTTACAGTTCACTGCCCACAGAAGTACTTTTCAGAAAGTCTCAAATTTATCTATGGCTTTTTGGCTAATATAGCATACACAGATGAGTACATGTCAGTTGCTAATGACTAGTTAAATCTTATAACTTGCAATTATTCAAGTTAATTCATTTTGTATCTAGGAGTTGCCCCCTTATTTGCAAGATGTACATCCTACCTTCACACCAACTGCAACATCAGTGACGATGCTGTAAAGAAGAAAAAAACAAACAAAAAAACAAATCAATTGATTTATTCTCATTCAACAAGCTTCTTTTTAAAATGCATTGCAACAGTATCACAAATAGGAACAGAAGTAGCCAACAACTTCCCAAAAAACAACAAAATTGTGTATGTGTTAAGAACACAGGATCACTGAGGGAAAGTGCAAAGCAAACCTACAAAAGTTCTCCAGAGCTCCCCCAGCTTATAAACATTTCCAGAAGAGTCCAGACTTTCAAGTAAACATTACTTCAAGGCAACACTGCCAGAACACGTTTGGGAAACTCAAGTTTCTTGGCTACATGATAGTTTGCAGACAGAGTGAATAAACGAATTTAACAAGAAATACAGAACTTCTCCTCCTCAACACCCTTTAACCAGCCTTCAACAACACAGCTTTTTGTTGCTTTTACAGCAAAAAGCAACAATTTTTTTTTTTTTCTAAATTGAGGCTAAAAAGGGACAGCATCGGCCCAGTGTGACAAATGCCTCCACGGGATATACCCATATGTAAACTGGAGGAAAGGCATCTCCAAGGTGGCTCTTTTCCTTGGGGGGAGTCGCATCATAACTCACAGCATGTAACATAACCGTGTACACATTAGTTCTGGAGTTACTTCGGGGGGAAGGAGGGAGAGAGGGCAGCAGAAACCGCCGTTGCCCGAAGAAGCAGGTGAGAAGGGAAACCCGAGGGCAGCAGGGGCGGCGGGCGCAGCCCAGCGCGGTGCCCCTCGGCCGCGGGGCTCCCCAGGCAGGGTCCCCGCCACCCCCAGCGCCCGCGGTAGCCGGTGCAGGGCCGGGGGGCTCGCGCCGCGGCGCTCCCAGGAGCCGCGT
>NW_020455205.1:5628033-5649689 GCF_003342845.1 Nothoprocta perdicaria | reverse complement strand
GGACGGGGGGAGCCCCGGGGCTCGACCGGCCCCTCGCCCGCGCGCGGCCGCCCCTGCCTCCCTCCCTCCCGCCACCGCCGCCCCCACTTGTTGCGCCAAGAGACTTTCCTGGCGGGAGCCAGCCCGGAAAACCGTGGCCCGGTGTGACACCTCACAGCATGGCCACGGTCCCGCCACTGTGGTGCCGTCACCTCACAGCGTGGCTGCATCACCACCAGTGTGGTGGTGTCACCTCACAGCATGGCCATGGCCCTGCCTGCGTGGTGGTGTCACCACTGGTGGGGTGGTGTCACCTCACGGTGCGCTGAAGCCATCACCAACACGGTGGTGTCACCGCTCGGCCTGGTCGCAGGCGCAGGGAGGGCTGCGCTCAGGGCGGCAGGAAGAAACGCTGCCAAACTACCTGCCGTCACCCTCCCTCTGGGCCTTCCCTACGCAGCTGTTTGCAAAACACCAAGATTACTGCTAATATTTCACAAAGCGGTTGTGACAAATGCGGGAAGTCACCGGCACAGTGGGCTGAGCTGCTTCTTCACAGTAGTTGGGGAGGTGCAAAACCCCAACAGAAACCTCCTTGCTCGAGGGTGTGTGCGGCTGAGGGCCCCAAAACGTTGCCCTGTTATTTGCATTATCTACAGGGGTGCACAAGGCCGTTGTTATAGTTAAAAGGGTATTTATATCTACATTCAGACATAGAGCAGAAGTGTATATATGCAGAAGTCTATACATACATTCAGACATAGGGCAGAAGTGTCTGTTCGCATTAGGTGCTATGCAAGCAAGGATACATCATCCTTGTAGGTACCACAGCCTCCAGATGCTCCCTATTTTGTCGGATACTTTGTCAGAGTGCCTTTTTTTTCTCACCTTTTTATAGCCAAGTCTCACTTTTTTTTTTGTCACAGATCTTACAACATTTTATCAATATTCCTAGAAAGAGGTAACACCGCAGAAAATCTTGGATTGCATACTGGGATATACAGCATCCCTGTCTCCCTCTCCTCTCACCGTCACTAGGGTTAGCCAAGCAACTACGTTAGCAATTAAGCGCACTGCAGTTCCAATATGAAAATTCTCCTTCTCAGTGGTTTTGTGGGATTTTTTGTTGTTCTCTTCTGGAAAATCACTCTGCTTCTCTGCAGCAATCAAGTTACTGAATAAAAAATAACTACATGTGCTACTTCTCATGCCAGTATTGTTTGGACATCTGCAACTAGTCTTTCTCTGTTAGAAGTGGCTTCCAGCACTGACTAATAGAGATGAACTATTTATTATTCTAATTCCTATAAAACCTCTCTTAAACATTTCACATGCTTGGGCTATGTAAAAACTACATCATGTTAAACTATTCTCTACATCTGTGCTTTCTGCTTTCAATGTTGTTATATTTAATAAAAAGAATAAAGCATCTGGCTGCAACAGTTTACCTGTTGCTCTTTTAAAGAAATACTATGCTTGAAAATAACATCAAGGGCTTCAGAGATTTACAATTTTATCCAACCTGTTCTAAGATTCCAGTACCTTTTCATATATTCACTGCAGGTATATCGTGTTTCTGTAGTTTCTGGCACGTTTAGTAGCCTTTGCCTTGTCACACACAGTTGTGGCCTGGGTTACAGCTAGTTTTTTCACTTGCCATTCCAGTAGGTCATCACATTTTGTTGGGGATTTGTGCCTTTTTACCCCTTACAAGACTAAATCCTTTTATTTTGTGTTAGTACTGTAAGTTCTGTTACTACTTACCAATTAGTAAAAAATTCTCCATCTACGTATCTATCTACCTCACTTCCTATCTTGCTTACCTCTTGTGCCTTTATAGTGATGCCATCTTCAAAGCCACATTTCTCAACTGCATTGTAAATATTCCCTTTTTCTGCTTTTCTCCTTCTTCCATGACGCCTACAAGAATCCAGCTGATTAAGCCATCTAATACTCATTCAGTTTATCCTCTGAGCTAAATGCTCATCCATATAAGGGAAGCTGAGGAGCGGGTGATGAATGTTTACAGCAGAAGAGACGCTGGAATTGAATTTGCAAATCTATGTGAGATAGTTTCAGCAAAAAAAAAAAAAAAAGCATGGAAGAAAGGAGAATGGATGTGTATTTATACAGCAAAATTCTGGTCCCACTGAAACAAACTATAAACGTGGCAATTAATCAAGATTTCACCTAGAGCATTTAATTATAGAAGAACAAAAGCCATCAGCAGTCAGTGTGTTACTAACACAATGTCATAGCATCCTCTTGCTCATTTGTGGTTTCAGAATGTTACTCCTCTTCATGCAGTTTTGCCTTTTTATTACATTAAATTCTATAAAATTCTATTAAAGATTCTGTGTGAATCTGTAAAGTCATTTTAGCGTGGTTCTGGATGGCTTTGTAAAAAGTCTGGCATGTCTTTGACATTGTGATATTACTTTGAGTTCTGAATTCATTTCCTTCCATCACTGATATATTTAGATGTTTGTTTCATTGGTTGTTTCATTTTTAAGAACAGTTGATAATTAACAGTTTGTGTAGTCCAGCAGCTAGTTCTAGTGCTTTGGGAATGCTTACCGACATAGTAAAGCACAGTGATGCTTTAGCCTGTACTTTGTCCCAAACTCAGCTCATGGAGTTGCTGTGGAAAAACAATAGTAACCACAGAGTATCTTCCCCAAGAATTTTCCTGAGCACTTTTGGCATCCACAAAATTCTATGGCAGTAACTTACATAATTTAATTAATCACTGCATGAAAATTAGTATCTTTCATTTGGTTCAGGCTTGCGGTCTGATAATTCTCTCTTTTCTTAAATCATTGGTGGATGATTTTCCCCTGTTCACCTATTCATGCCATTCATGAATGCATATGCCTTCATCATCTCACCCTCATTTATTTTTCAAGAGTTCTAGTCAATTTATTCCCTCCTCAGCTGGCAGTCATTCCATATTTTTAGTAATTTGTATTGCCTTTTTTTCTGTATCTTTCCTAACTCTTCTCTAGAAGATCATAATGGTCCTCATTATTTAAGATACAGGTCTACAGTGGTTTTATACAGATGCATAATAAATGTTTCCCGGTTTATTTCTATTTTTGTATTACCTTTCTAATAATAACAATCTAATTGCCCCTTTGAATGCTGCAGAGCCTGGAGCGGCTGTTTTCACAGAACTTCCCACAACTCAAGCACTTTTTTTTTTCTGGAGTGGTAATTGCTCATTTAGATTCTGGTATTTTGCGAGGACAGTTTGAGCTGGTTTCTCCCTCGCACATTGCTTTCCATTTATCAACACAGAATTTAACTTGACGTTTTATCAGTCAGTTGCAGAGCACCATGAGAGCCTTCCCCAGTTCTTCATGGTCAGCTTTTGTTTTTGCCATGAATAATTCAGCACCATCAGCAAACTCTGTCGCCTCGATAATCACCCTTTCTTTCTAGATCATTGAAGAATATGCTGAACACCGCAGGTCGCTGTGGTACACAACTACTAACCTCCCACCCCTGGAAAAAGCAGATCATTTTCTCTCGCTCATCATCTCCTGTATTTTATTACTCTGTTGTTAACATCTACTAGTAATTAATATATGAAAGGATGTAGCTGATAATGCTTTATCAGCTTAGTTTCTCTGAAAGCTTCAGAAAGAGAACTTGGACACCGTTGTTTCGCAAACTTGGACACATTGTTTTCCAAAGTATTATTTACACTAAAGGCCCACAATCAGCAAAAACTGGCTTTAATTCTTAGAGACTCGGTCGTTATTACAGTGGCTTTTGCCCATCGGTATGGCAGGTAACAAGCAACCTGAATTTGACGAACTGTACATTGAAGGGCTTCAGGATGATTCTGATTTCTGTGCTGAAACAGAAATAACTGAACTTTGGCTGACGTCGCGGTGCTGGCGGCTGGAGGCGGCAGCGACCGCCCTCCTCACCAGAGAGGGGCCTGGCCGGGGGGGACTTCTCCTCCATTCCCGCGGGAAGCCCAACAGGTCGCGGTCAGCTCCGAGCTCCGGAGCACGGCACGGATCTTGCTTCTCCGAGTAAGCTTCAGTCTGAGCAAGGGATTCCAGATTTGGGAAATAAACTGCAACTGGAAAACAGATCATGTCACGAAACCGGGATTAGATGCAAGCACGCTGCACGGCTTAGCTAAGTTCTCACTTAACTGCCTGCCTAACGCAGGCCACGCCAGGCAGAAGACAGAAGACTTTACGTGGGGTGTATCGTGAGCCCACTCTTGTACACAGTCTGGGGGTTGCTTAGTTCTACAAACATGCAAATTACTGTAAAGGTGGCAGAAACTAATAAAACACAATATTTATATTTTAAACTAAAAGGGTTCTTAACATTGGGGAAAAAAAATCCAAATCCAGAATAACACTGTAAATTGAAGCAATAAATTACAATAAATTAGCAAAAAAGGAAGAAAACTCAGATTAATTTCAGAACAGTTTCCTTTTCAAAGTCTGCCTGAAATAGGACTTCTGCATTTCAGGAATACCAGAGTTTAAACACTGAACTATAGTCACTTAAAAACAGCAAAAAGCATCTCACAGTAGTTTTTCAAAGGCCATGCAAGTGGCAGATGAGCTTACCTCCCACTTTATTCTTTGATGTTAGAAAATGGGACTATTTTTGTATAATTTTTCCAAAACTGTGTTCTTGTAACAGTCCATCCTACTGAAGTTCTCCCAACTCCTTTGCAATTGATGTATGAACAACATTATATTCTTGGGCTTTTCCAGTAGGAATTACTTTTCAGAATCCTACAAGAATGTGTAAATTATCAAAAAGAATCAGTATCATAAAAGAAAAATATTTTCCGATACGCTGCTTAGTGTTGTGAAAAATATTCAAAAAGGAACCTCTTTAAGAGTTACAGGAAAAAGTCTTCAAAGAGGACACCCCAGAAATGTGACTTTTTAAAAAATGAAAATCTTCAAAGCAGGCATCTCTTTTGCTGTGAGAAAATCCTCAAAGGAGGAATCCTCTAGAGTGAGAATCTTTGAAAATGAAATCTCTTAACTGATATGAAAACTTTCAAAGCAATAAAGTATTCCCAAATTTGAGGGCAACATTTCCTTGATAGAATATAGACTGTTCTTCAAGGGAGAAATGACTTTACCATTTTTAACTATAGAGGTGATTAACCCCTACTTCTTTTATGAGAGGGAATAAAGATTTTAAAAACCCTTTGGACACAGTAGCAAAGTTATTAAAATAAATGATCACTGAACGAAAATCACTGGTGGCCGTGTGCTCTTTTATCACCGGAAAAGCAGGTTTGCACACGCTGCCAACTCAAAAACATCTTCTTCGTTTTATAAAAAAGCAACAGGAAAGTCCATGGAATGGAGATTCTAAGAAATAACTTCTCTGAATTACACTTACACTCCACTGAGTAAACCTGATTTGTTAAAAATAAGACTTGTCATAGCAAAGGGCTGCTTTTTAGCACGCATTCTAACTCAGGACAATTTTGCTTGAACCAGCATGTTCTGTAAGACAGAGAACTTCAATAATAGCTTGTAGCTGGGGTCTGCTTTTGAGTTTTGGAAAATCTGACAGCTACAAGAAGTATGTGGTGCTGCTGTGACCAAAGTTAGCCGTGCAAGTTGTTTTTGCTGATATCAGGAAAAAAATCCAGATTTCAAGGGCCAATTAGAGTGCTCAGGCGGCATTATAATCCTTTCAGCATAATCCTTGCAATAATACAGTCAACTCAGCTGGCAACCCTTAGGGAGCTTAAGTAAAAGCTACAAATTCCTTCTGAGACCATTTAAAGGCAGCCCTTCATCCCGAAGAGCCTGAAAGCCCTTTCTGTGGCGCTGCTCCTCGAGGCGCCCGGCCTCCCCACCCGGCTCTGCCGTCCTGCACGTTGGCCCTGTGCAAGGGCAGCATTTTGCTGTCCCGGGGGGCACAGAGCCCCTCCACGTCGGCAGCTTCCCTGGCACCGCAGCAGGAGTAAATCCCAGCTCCCGCTGAAGCTCGGGATGCTCCATGCAGCCTGGCAGGGCTTCCCAGAGGAGGCAGCGTGCGGAAACGCCAGCGCAACCCAAGGACAGGGCTTCGGTGCCGCCCGAGCACCAGTGACTGCCCCTGCGCTGGGGCTGCAAGGCCAAGAAGGCACCAGAGAGCATCCATAAGCTCATGTGGATTTTGGTTTTTTCTTTCTGTTCCTTGTGCTCCACTGGAATTTCATGCTATGTTAGCTATTAATTTCAAGCTGACCTGCTACAGCAAACACAAATCCCACTTACGGCAAGGCAAGGAAAGCGGATCAAGGGCACCTCAGTAATTTCCCTTGTCATGTCCAGCTTTTGCTGTCCTTGTTTGGAAATAATAGAATAATCCAAATGCTTCTGAGGTCACAAATATTCTTCTCTAGACTAAATGGTATTTTCCACTTGAAAATTTTTCCTTCTTAGGTACATAAACAGCTTGAGAAGAGTTATGTGGTAAAAAGCACATTAGCTCACTTTAAACATCTGAAAAAGGGTACTGGATAGAAGAGCAGTGAATCAGCAATCTAAGACTGAAATAATCATGTTCATTATGCTTAAAACGTCTATTTGCTGTGTCCAAAACAAACATACATTAAAATTTTGGGAATAATCTTCTGTGCAGTCTGCTGTCATTTAAGATTGCTGATGTAGCAGGGGACAGCAGTGGCTTGGCACACAGTATTGCTAATTGCTTGCTTGAGAACCTTAGAGAATTTCTGGCCACATGGACTTAATATGTCATTAAGCTTTTCCAATATGTGTCTCTCACAAAGATATCTGCGCTTTGGGAATAAACATTCACTATCACCTCAACTTCTGCTCATGAGCACCAGAAACCTGTAGCAAAAGCAGCCAGATAGTAATCCTCCTTATGTTAAATTTATACAACTATATTTATTTTACAGGTCAGATACCACTCCAATATTATGCATGTTGACTAATGTGCAAAATGGGTAGTTGTACATTAGAATATGATTTTAGAAGAGCAAAACAGACCAGTTACAGCCACTGACAGCCATTTGGTGTCTCAAGTAGAAGCCACTGTAAGCAATCAAAATGCTGTGGTGCTTTGGTCCTAAAGACTTGTTTTTATTGGTAGAGGTGCAGCAGGCACATCGGGCTTTGGCTCTACAGCATGTTCTTGCTCAGATCCCACAGGCTTTCATTGCTGGGGAACAACAGAATTAAAAGTCAACATGTCACAATACTATCCAAACTAAGTCCACTCCTTTATTTTTTCCTAAATTACATACAATATAAGAGTAATATTAGTGAACATATATTTATCCTCGGAGTAACAAATATACAAAGCTAACAACACGTTCTGGAGTAATTTCCACACTGTTCTGTGTTCTCCGTGCTCACTTCTTGACTCTTGAAGGATGCACGTGAAAAAAAGCTGGCTGGTTTCAGCAGAATTATCGAGCTAGTAACATCTATGTTTTAGGAGGACTCCTTTTTCTTGAAGCAAACTAATATGAGCATTAGCTAAGGTAAGGTACTCACACAAGCCTGAATGGAGCGCAGTGTTCTGGAGAGGTTTGCAACAAGATGTGAAGATTTAATAATACACTGCACTTAGATGTCATAAGCATCTTTCATCTGAAGATCACAAATGCTGTACCAGCATTGTCTCCCAAGTCCTTTCAAAGAGACATAATAATGATGTTTTTATTGTTGGACCTACTGATTCCTTTCAAGTCACAAAGCAGCATAGTAGTAGAGGAAGACAAAATAGTTTAGAGATCAGTCCAGAATCTACCATTGTAACCAAAAACAATGGTAAAGCAGCACCTTGTAAATGTCACATTTGCAGCTGGATCCTTTGACAGCAGGATGGTCACACCTTTGAGTTCCATGGCTGCACCACCAACACAATGCTCCATAAAGAAATTAATGGAAACTCATGTTTTAGGGGACTTGTACAAAATTTAAAAAACATACTTTAACTCAGCATTTGAGAGCCCTGGATTCTGACTGCCTACAGACTCATTCCTCTCTGGTGGTATTACTCTGGCTATTCTCGGTTTAAGACAAAAATATGATGATCCCAACTCTTACAATCTCTCTTGTGAACTCTCTTTTAGGAACTCTTAAGAAAGACTTTACCCCTGGGAGCACATCAACTGTTTGAGATGTGAGAGGGAAAATTGCAACACTGCACACATCAAGATTTTAACCTTTTTTTTTTAAGAGACTATCAGAGTATCTCTAACGAGAAGGATCTGGAGTTGACCATCCTAAAATGGCTGATTACTTCACAGTGTCTATCAATAATAACCCACAAGTGGCTTATATAGGCATGGATATAGGATATAGGCATGGAGTATGCCACATCTACAGACTGCAGATGTCACCAAGTAAGAAATACTTCCCTTTTCAGGGGTCAGCAAGATGCTGGGCTGTGCTACTGCCTCCAGCTTGGGGTTCTCCGAGCAGAGGTTCTCAGTGAGGCGAGAACTTCCTTAGGGCACGAACGCGGCTGCCACCTCCCCTGAGACACCGGGCCAGGCCGGACCTGGCTCGGGCCCACGGGCCGGGCACTGAGTCCGCTCTATCGCAGACCCACCTCAGCGCGTCCTCCACAGAGACTCCCACAGGCCTCACCAAGCTGCAACAACGTGCATTGTCGGCTTTGAAGATGCAGAAAATCTGATTTACTGGCAGTGTATATCCGGTAGCGATGCATTTCTTTAGACATCATTAATTTCAACTTCATTCATACCTTACAATAAACAAGTGCCTTTCTTTTTAACCAGTTAAAGAATGGAAAAACTAGTAATTGTTCAGATCCACCGTGCATTGCTGACTGCAGAGGCAATTCACAGAGGACGGGTCGGGGCTGCACGGCAGCTTGCCGGGCTGCGCGTGCTGCCTGAGAGCGCTGGCTCGCAGACAAGCTTGCAGACAAGTGTTCCTGCCTTTAAGGAGCAGCAACTTTCTCTTCTGCCTCCAGCAATTCTTTGGGATGTCACACATCAAAACACAGCTTTTCTTTGCTCTCCTTAATAGGCAGCAAGGAGTTCAGAGTTTTGAGGTTCAGAAGCTGATGTAGTCTGCCTTTGACCTTTCCCACAACGCTCAATGCCCTGCAGTGCTCCACGCTGGAGCGCGGTGAGCGCAGCGCAATTCCTATCCATCTCAGGAAGAGCGGCAGCACATCCCAGCCATGCCACAGGTTAAGAGCACTGCTCCTGTACCTCAAAATCTGGTGTGGCAGCCCAGTTGCTGCAATAGTAGGTGCCTTGATCACTGCAGCTAGGCTGACTGAATATTTAGCAACATCTTTGTGCTCCTCAGCACTGTCAGGTTGCAGTTTACCGGCAGCATTTAGCACCCTTTAATTAAAAAGCAGCCATAGCAGCAACACACCTTAACTGAGCGCCATAAGCACAAAGGGCTCCTGTTCCTCTGCTGTTTGTAAAGTGAAAGGCATTCCAGCCCCGTGGCACGAAGTATCTTTTCTCTCTATTATTGGCTCTGCAACTGGGATGTGGATTTGGCCAGCGATGCTGCCAGCCAGTGTGGCAACTGCTCCATGCCTCCTTGGGCTTAGAAACCTCAGCTGCTGCTGGATGCTAAATCCAGGTAACAGGACTTGGCCACACTGTTGATAATGCCTTCCTTCCCCTGGCACGTGACAGCGCTGCACAACACCGTCGCTGTTTGCAAGGTGAAGGAGCTGAGGCGCGGTAAGCTGCTGTGAGCAGCACATTGCCACCGCACCAGGACGCCTCCCATGCCGCCTCCTGCCCCTTGAGTTAAAATCAAAATCATGACAAAGTGCATTTCATCCTTCCACGTCAGCGGCCTTCCATTCCGAGGGATGACAAAGCTGGCATTAGGCAGAGGGATACGAAGCACGGAACTAAGAGTTTACAAGACAAAGCAAAATGGCAATCACAGAACAGAAAGTGCCCGTGTATTTACAAACAAGGTAAAAGAAGCCAGTTTCCTGCGTGCCAGGAGGTGGTAGGTGAAGGGCAGCCTAAGTTCTGTGTTTCGTGTGAGCCAGCCTAAGTGACACTTTAGTGTAAACTACAGATGACAAGAGCACCCGTGTGGCACCCGCGCGCCTCGCTGTGCCGTGGAGCTGAGCCCTGCGTTCACAGCGAGCGCTTTTCCCGAGCTTCCAGGCGCCCCAGGAGGAGGCAGAGGCGCGGGGCCGCCCGCCAAGGCGCCGAGGGCTCTCCGGGCACGTTCCCGAGCGCTGCGCCCCGCACCGGCCCCAGCGCTCCGTGCCCGCCCTGCCGCATCTCGCCTCCTGCGCCACAGCCAGAGAAGCTGCTGCTCAACAGTCAACAAAACACGATTTGCTGAACAAAGTAGCTGGTACTTGCCGCTTCTCAGCTGTATGTTATTGCATGAAGAGAAACTAAAATTACTTTTTATGATAAAGGTAATGGTGTACAGTGTGTAAGTTAGTTATAACAACACCTCAAGCATTTCTACAAAACTTAATTTAATATTCCAACTCATTAAAAATCTTATTATAGAAACCACTTACAGGCTTTATAAATACATTTTCATATTATTAGGGCAGGATCTTAATAAAGAGCAATTTGAATGCAAAAATGCACATGTAGATTAAGCTGCTTATAGTAAAACCAGCTAAATGAAATTTGCTGTCAGCAAACCTCCCAAGTAGTTTCTTTGTCTGAGTTGGGACTATATTTTTGAGCACTTAGATCTTTTCTAATAGAAATAATGTACCACAGAATTCATGCCACCGAGGTAATGGTACAAGCACTGGTCATAATTCCATGATGTGAACCCAAATATCCCCGAGCAGTCACGAACAGGATGACACCAGCAAAACACACGTAGCTGGAGAGCCAGCTGATGCAATCCCCATCTCTAGAAATTTCTCTCTCATGCTGCGACGATTCTTTAATAGTGAAAACCAGCCTGAATCTTTGGATACAGCAGTAGGGTAACTGGGTGCAAATCAAATCCTGATCTACTGAGAATGGTATTTGTTATCCTTAGCTACTAAATAAACTGGCATTTTATGGTTTGCTACCAGTAACATGGTGACATTGTGCAGGGATACACCAGCAAAACCATTCATTAAAGGAATAACCAACCTGAAGAAAGAATGCTTCAATTACATAACTAATTTTCAAATGAGGCAATGGACTAACAGTGATTAATGAATTGATTAATCATTAGAATAGAAACAAACAATGCTTCCCATTGCCTGCATTTCTCACTGGCATTATTCGTGGTTGCTATTCACAGTGTGTAAAGTTTAAAAGCCTGTCACAGTGGAATCTTGCATGACAGATTTTTATCTTTAAGCTCTGTTTTGTTGGGTTTTTTTTTTGTCCTGAAGCTCAAATTGTTATCATTTTAAATCTTTGTAAATAGTGAAATTTGTTGTTTGCAATAACACTGGAAGTATTAATCTGCTGATCCTCATCTTAATGAATTATTAGTATTTTCTGTGTACAAAATGAATGCAAAAGGTCAGCTTATTATCCCCCTAAAATACCGTGAATTAATCAGAGAATTAATTTTGTTATTCTGCTGAAACTGCCTGCAATCACAGAGGTTCATATGGGTGAAGTATTATCAAGTTCTGCTTGCTGACACACACCGCAATACGCAAAATAAGAGCTAAGAAGTGCAGGACGCTGAAGGTAATGCTACAGATACTACATGTAATCACATTATTTTTAAAAACAGGCTTTTCAAATTCTTTGACTTCTAGTTACCAATATGGACTTTCTCTTAAAATTAATGGAAATTAAGTGAGCTTTGTAGTACTTTTTTGGGATTGACCAAATTGACCAAAAACTCTGATTTATTTACAGCCAACCATGTTTCCTCCCAAGCCGTCCCTCTCCAGTCTGACAGTGTGCCCCAGCGCGGAAGGAATCGCACAGCGGCCGCCGGCGCCAGAGCCTTGGCCTGGCTGGAAAGCAGCGGGTGCTGCTCAGTGCAGCACACATCTGAGCCACGGCCCCCGCTGCTGCCGTGCAGACGGCTCCTAAGGAAGAAGCCGGTTCCTCTTTGCCCGTCTCAGCTTGTCTGCTCTTCGCCACTGCTGCTGCACCGGCTCAGTCCGGTGACCGCAAGGGACAAGGAGGAAGATGCCAGGGCACAGGACTAACAACAGGAAGACCTTCCTTGGAGGAGAGTCTTTCTAGGCCAGATACAGAACAGAAGGCAGCCTGCCCTACGGGATAGTGCACGTCATGCTGGCAGTGAAAGGCCTAGTCCAAAGAACTCCCTTTAATGCTTGACATTCCTTACAGATGCGGACAAAGAGCATTTGGGAGATGCAGATTCTGAGGTCCACAGGCCATCATGCCTGTGACCCTGTTCATTTGAGGGAAGGAAAGAGGAAGGACTTGCTCTAGAGTGACTATAGCCCTTAGCACCTTTAACCTGTTTTTTTTCCCCCTCCATTTTTTTTTTAAACAAACGTTGGGAAGCCAGTATTGTATTTCATCCACCTATTTTATTTCACCATCCTCTAGTGCATTTGCTCATGACCCTTTCATTTATCACAGCAATAGGTCTCACATTTACAAGTATGAAGGACTTAAAAAGAACAGATTTTTTTTTGTTCTCTTCAATATCTATTCTATTGATGCTGCCCTTGTGGGCTTTCCACTGCTGTACCTCACTCCCAATGCAAATGTCATCATCAGGTAAAAACAAACTTTAAGACTACCTAAAAGACTACCTAACAAAGTAGCTTTGTTTGCCTTTAGCAATTTAATATAGCTTCAGCATAAAAGTTTGCCCACACGTGGATGAAAAAGCTTCAATGCATCTGTATGCACTCCTGATCTGACTTGGTGTCCTCTGGGCCCACTGGTTGAGCCGATTTAAAGGTTCCTGATCATCTTTTAAGTACATAGCCACAAAGTTCAGCTTGTGCTTTGTGATTAAATCTTAGCTCAAGAGCCAAAAAGCTGAAGTGGCAGCACTAAGCCTACAACCAAAGTGCCTTTCATAGTTCTTCTTCATGGAGTCAGTCTGCATAGAGGTTGAAGAAAGAGGACAGAAAAATATACAGGTGAATTCCTCCCTGTAATTACAACCATGCTCTTTTTTTGTTCTGCGGGTGTCTGATATTTAATCAAAATAACAAATATTCATTCAGCACTAGGACTTAGGGGTGTAAGCCAAACAGAGATTGAAATGCTGAAGCTTTTTTAACCCACAGATGTTACATTATCTCAGGAAAATAATGGAAGGGTTTGAGGTGGAAGGTTGAACCTTCCTGCTGTATCTGCTGTGCTATCAAATAGACCGTCACGCTCCTGGTTCTTACTGTGACACGCCAACAAAACTCATTTTATATCACTTAGAAGAGTTCCATAACAGGATGTTATTCACTGCTAATGTATTTTGGTTCATATAAATGCCGAAAGAATCTATGAGAGGCCATAGCATATCACCCTGTTATTTTTAGTTCAAGTACATAATTTTCCTTATTCATTGCTACAGGGGCTCCACAGCTGATTCAGGGCTGTGATAGAGACTCAAATCAGGTTAGAAAAAGAGCATTACCATTACAGTCTGTACAAACTATCTACCAGAAAACTCAGATTCAATTTGGGGGATAAGTGAAGGCTGGAGATGCTTCACCTGCTCCTAATAATGTTGTGAGTGCTACACAGGCAGATATGTTAGATAAGGATTTCCTGTTTTAATGGTGAACATAAATAAAGAGGTTCAGTGCTCTGATGATGCAATTACATAGTTTTGTTGAAATAATGGAACTACAGGGATGCAGCACAGTTTCTGGAGACAGTTTAAAGATACTGTTTTCATGAAACTTGGCCAAGCCCCTCAAATCAGTGGAGCGAGAAAGAGCTGGTGAATAATTAGAAGCCACCAGAGTTTCCATTTTGGGATTTTCTGAAAAGTCAAAGGTTGTCAGGTTTGTTCTACTTGCTCTTCATTTAATTCAACCATATAAATGACTAACTGTTAGCCTTGCACTTAGCGCATCTTGACATGGGCAGTTAATCTTTTCCTTCTTTTGTGGCCTTGATATATTAAATATTGGGGATTGGATTTTATTTATTGCTCTCACTTTCTGTAATCCAATCAAATGAGTCTTCCCAGCTCCTCTTAAAGCAAAGTAAATCTTCTTTTCTAAATCATTAGTAAGCAAATCCTCAGTGTTCATAGTTGGATCTAAGCTAGAAGGTATTTTATGTGACTGTAAGCTGATCACTGTCAACAGAAAAATTAGATGTTACAGTTATACAGTGAGTTCACAAAATACCTTTAAGCATATCTCAATAGACAAGTACACCCGGATATTCCATTTTCTGAAACAGAGAAAAGAAATCCTAACACAGAATCCTGCCACTCAGTCCATAAAACATATTCCAGATAAGTGGATGAAATGAGGTACTAGGAAGCTGCAATATATAATTCCGGATTGCAACATTTCTCTCCTTCTCAAAATTGTGACCTTTCTCATGAAAGTAGACTTTTTATTTCCTAATCAAGCTGTGCTCTGCTTGACAAAATAAGGCGCAATGTATAATAAACAAGAATCCACAAATCTCCATCTGTGAAATACAGCCCTCCAAATGAGGGAATCTCTTAGATGGAAAAAATAAATAAATAAAAAGGAGAGAAGGAAGGAAAACAGAACTAAGGAGCCCAGCTACCTGCTGCCCCAGGCTAACTTGCTAAGTGTCCGTGAAGTTGAAGTGGGAACCCACTGCATATGTGGAGCTGCAGATGTTAGTGCTGCTGTCTCAGTGGTGGCCTTCCCTCTGTCGTCCAAAACTTCATTACTAACCAAGTGCTATTTCCACCTCATGAATAATACTCTTGTCACTGCAGTGAGGACAGGGCTAGGCTATATATGAAAAAGTATGTCCGGGTCATCAGACATCATTTAAATTTCAGTGCCACTTAAAGAGAGCTAAGCAATGTACAAACAAAGAGATGATCTTGCACCGCAGCACGAGCTAAAGCGGCGATAAGAAACCAGAGACGGCATCACTGTGGTAACGGCATCGTTCTGCTTAAGATATAAGCCTCAGGTATAATCAAGAGCAACAAGACAAGTGTGACGAGCAGCAGGACACAAAGCATTTTACCGGGAAAATGGGCATGATTTGATTAGTAGGAATTTTTGAGACATACGTGACTGTCAATAGTTTGAGCTGCCTTGCATTAAAAGTCATTTGAAAACAGTTTTACTAAATAAAGATGGCTTTTGATTCCCAGTAAGTGCTTTATTTTTATTTCTTTTCCTAAGAGCATGGAGCAACATCACTGCTTCTCCAGCATTTACTTCCATTTTCTTTTGATAAAGCTATGGGTAAGTAAAAGATCCCAGCACCATCAGGAGAAATCAGCTGTCTTTGCTATTCTGCTCCCACAAAAATCAACCCCTTTCCAGGCATTTGGATTCATTAACTGAGAAATGACTAATGTGACCACAAGGACACTTGCAGCCTCTCCTTAGATGTGGCTGCTCCTTAATTCCTCATTATTCCTGCCCTACTGAGGCGCCGCTGGTGGAGTCACTGGCCCAGCTCAATCCCTTGCAAAGAGCCAGGGCTTCGGGAAAAGCCTCGGGTCGGCTCAGAAGGCGAAACGCTCCCTCTTTGCAGTGCTGCTTTTGATTGCACTAATTGCTAGTCTTAGAGAGCATAAAATTCGCCTATTTGCCCGTTTCTAAGGCAGCAACACATTTGCAACCGTCTTTCTCAGGGTTCTCGTTCACTTGTTTTTCTGCCGTTATTGGAGATCAATACCTTCACTGAATGCATGAGGACCTCTTTGAAGGGAAGATTTTTATGAATGGCTGGAGTAATATTTTTAACTCCAAATAAATTACTTGGAATTCCAATTTGTCCTGAATTCTCTCGAGTATCCCAAGGTCACATTCTCTCAGGCTTGAATAATTTCTTTGACTGAATCTGTCTGAAAAAGGAGAAGGCAGGGCACTAGGTCAGGTATGATCTCCAGGTTGCTCCTGTTTATTATGGCAGAGGGAATTCTTAACCTGGAGAAATGGGTTTTTGTTGTTGTTGTTGTTGCTGCTGATCTCATTTTCTCAGAATGTGCATGGTAAGCAGCAAAGCAGATGAACTCTTAAGAAACAAAGATACTTTTTTAATGCAAATGTTTCTAGTAGCACAGAATAAGGATCAGGAAATATGGAAAATGTAGACTATATAAGCAGAATTGTTTTGACAAAAGAAACATTTAGCAAGTCTTTCCATAAGGCAGCTGCAACCCAGTGAAGTCAGCAAAACTGCAAAATGACAACATCCAGTGTTTATTGTTTATAATTAGTGATTTATCTCTCCACTTCAATTCCAGTGTCCATATTACTGTGGAGGAGCCCAACACAATTACTCTCATTTATTGATATTTTGAAATTTATTCTTTCCTAGATATTACCACTCAAAATGATTGTGTGCACATGCATATTTAAAGATGGCAACGGTAGGGGTAGAATATAGACAAATTAAAAATAATAGCTTTTCCATGAAAGCACAACTGACCTCCTCTGCAAAAAAAAAAAAAGAGTTTTTACTAGGTTGTATTCTAAGACAGACGAGGAAGCTTCAGCAGTGTCCTAGTGAAATCCGGAATGGAGCACGCGACCCCCTGGCGTGAGGGCAGCTCTTGCCGAGCGAGGGGCTGGGGTAGCTGGAGATCCCAGACAAACAAGAGAGCTCCGGGTACCTCTGCACCCATTTTCAGCGAGCTCGAAGGCACCCGCAGCGGCCCGGGAGTGTCCGTGCGGTGCCATGAGGCGCCATGCAGACAGTTGTGCACGGGCAAGGCCTGCCCCGCGAGAGCGGGGACACAAGGATCACTATGGCGGGAGCAGGTCACCGCTTGCCCGTCAGCCTCAGCAAGAAGGACGGCATCCAGCAGCAGCAGAACGACAAGGAACGTGAACGCAATCCCGCGAGCAGCTGGACTGCCGCTGCAAGGCAGCGTGGAGCCAGGTCCCTGGCACGGCCACAAGGCTGCCAGCCGCTGCAGCGGCCTCAGCCTCACCCACGACCAGAGCTCGCCCACCGCCACCCACGACAGGCCCCACGAGTGACCATGGCCACAAGGGCTGCGGCACCTGAGCATGGCCGCGTGGCCACAACCACCTCGGCCGCCCCGGCGCCGGCCCGCGGCCTCCCGCCACCACCGCGCTGCAGCGCCTCTGCTTCCAGATAAACACACGCCACAAAGGGGCATCTGAAGGCACAAAGGAAAACAGGGCGGCCCTTTCAAAAGCACTCAGCGGTGATCAACTTTACTGGTATTGAGGTCAATGGGATTTGTGACTACGCGTCTTACAGGAGAACAGAATTAGGGCAGTGCAGAAGTGTGTCTGAGAGCCGGGCCCGCGCGGCAGCAGGCCGGTGCGGCGCGTTCGCCTCCACTAATGACAATTAAGGCACGTCCCCCAGTGCGGTGCAGCCCCCCTGGATGACACTGACGCTGCTGTTTCTGTCTAAACCTCTACGGGAATTGTGCAGACGAATGCAGAGAGATGTCTGAAATGGTCTCGCTAGGCTAAAAGGACCACATATTTGAAATTAAAAAATGACTGGGTATATTTCTCTCAGAAATTCCACACCCGTTTAGGAAAAAAAAATGCACCTGTGCCAAGAATAAAAATTAAAAATCCATCTTCCAGAAGAAAAGCCTGTTTGCAGCAGAGAATTAGTAACTACTAAAGCCTCATGAGGAAATGCTCCGAAATGCTCACCCCTCACAATATTGTCCTATCTAGAAAACCAAACGGGAATGCCACGCCAGAGTAATGCCTAGGAAATTAGAGAAATCCTCAGAAGAAAGCACAATTTATGAAAAGATTAGACACACAAGTGTGTGTTGAATATGCATGCACAATTGCATGCTTAATTTGCACACCCAATTATTGCCATTGTGCATAAAATTGAATAATTACCCATGAAAATAACTAATTATGGTTATTTACTTCCATAATTACTTGATTTGCACATACAATCATGGTAATTAGGCACACAAATTAGTCATCACACAATTGCATGCCTAATCTTATTAAAAATCAGAATCAATGTATTTGTTTTAAATTGCATTTGTCCGATTCTGTTGTACAATGATTTTTATTATAACTGATTTTGGAAGTGACACACATGAAGACCAACTTCCCGGCATACACGGATCCTTGTGCTGCTCCTCAGACTTTGCTGGAGTCCCCAGAAGCCAGTTTGGCGCTCGCAAAGCCAAGGTGACAGCACATGGAGGAAAAAAAACAAATCTAGTGAAAATGTGAGAAGGGTAAGAATTGGGAGTCACTATACAGTTTTCATGGGACTTCCAAAAATCCAGGAAAACCACTAGCTTATTTTTATAGGATGAGCCAGTTGAGAGCAGAGATGTTAAATGCCCAAATTTGCATCTGCTCTCTGTTATGCTCCCAGAAACAAAGCCCAATTTCAGCTCCCAGATTTGCAATATCAATCGCAATCTTCAGTCTAAATGCCTTCCTTTTCCCTGTTCCCAGGTGCAATAGGTGAGGATACCTTTATTAACTTCCCTATAAATCACATTTTGCTAGGAAACATAATAAAACCCTGGAGAATTAGTCAATAAAATACCACCGGTTTTCCATCACTTAATAAATGACTGGGTATTGCACTTAGGACTTGGTGTGCTCTGTAATTAAAAAGAACAAATACGAGAAAAATACCAGGAACCTGATATGTTGAACTGCTTCATCTCTGTTATCAGTTTTCTTGAGTAAAATTTTCCAATAATTGGGCCAGATAGGCAGAAAGAAATAATATTATGCCAGCTTAAACTGAGTACATTACTAAATAGGAAGGATGCATGAAGGATCTGTGAAGCTCCCTATATAAATCACTAAAAGCCCTGAGTATGAGCATATAATTTTTTTTTCTAGCAGTTTTGAGTTAACGCCAGATAGTTAATACTGGAAGAAATATAGGGGTTAAAACATTTTGTCCTGAATGTATTTTTTTTTGTTGTTGTTAATTATGTGCCTTAATTTAGTTCTTGCTTAATGCACTTTAGAATGAATTGTATTTCTTGTAATTGCTTTATTATTACTTGACATTAGACCTTATGTTAAGCAATCGAAATAGTATGGCAGGATGAACAAGGAGAGAAGAAGATCAAAACACAGTGAAGATGAGCTTGCATCTCCAAAGCAATCACACAGTACCCAAGTGCCAGAAATATTATAGAGCTAACATTACACTTTCTCTAGATTACATCCTATCAAGGAAAAGTAAAAGAAAACCCTGAGTGAGCAGCTATTTGATTTCCGTTAGCTTGCAATAAAGTTTTGTTCTGAGGAATTGCACATTACATCTTCTGTCAGGACAATTCTTCTCTGCCATTTCATAATGAGCTCTGCAGCGCTGGGGGCCTGGGCTGGGGACACAGGACTTGTGACACTGCTGCAAGAGCTGCCTGTGCATGTGTGTGCACGTGCATGCAAAGCCCTCCTAAGTCAATGACATAAGTGCTTTAACAAACCGGCCTGATGCCGTGATACAAGTGCTCATACCAAATCCCATAAAGTTTTAGCAAATCTAGGTGTCAAAATATGCCAGCAAATATAGTGCCTGTGCAACACAGACCCATTAGGATTTTATTGGCAGTAAGAACCTTAAGACTCCCCTATCTTAAATCCCAAAGAACAGCAATTTAACAGAAATAACTGAGGAGTCCCAGCGTAAATGTTAACACCTCTTGCGAGTTTTACTCTTTGAACCGACTCTTTTTGTAAGTCACAAGTAATTGATGGTTTATAATGTAACTGAAAGCACTCTGAAGTTAGGACACGACAGAAAACCCCAGCGCAGGAGGTGCCTGAACTTCACCGTGTGTGTCCCCTTGGCAGGGTCCTGCGGCAGGCGGCCTGCAGGCCGGTCCTGCTGAGCCGGCCCTGCTGAGCCGGCCCTGCTGAGCCGCTGCGCCAACCGAGCGCTCGGACGCACAAAAACCTTACTTATGTGCACGCATGAGGCTAGTTGCAAAAAATCTGTATGCTCCACACTGCTGGGGAGGTATTTGTTTAGTGGACGCAGTATTTTCCACGATGATTTCTGATTACCAGAACACACTGTACGAGCAGCAATCAGCACCCTCTGAGAGGGAGCTTGCTGCCAGGCACCTGCCAAAGCTCCATGTCCGTGCGGGGCTCCCGCCGCAGCGCGCTGTAACTGCCCCCGCAAAGCTGCTCCCCTTCCACTTCCATGTCGCTGGACTAGCTAGTGAAGCGCCACGGGAGCTGCTCGGATCCTGCATTCTTGAGAGCTTTACATACAGGATTAGTATCAAATAAGGTGACTATCGCAAGGGTGAGGGCTTTTTTTCCCCTAATTGCTCTAAAACTAATGGCGGTGCCTCAGAAAGTAGGCACTCGGGGCACTTTGGCTTTGAGATCTGATTGCCGTTTCTTCAGAGGGTTTTGCCCATCCCTGTGGTGATGGCAGAGCACACAGCAAGGTGGCAGATGCCTCCATGCTTGCTGGTTTACTAAACGGGCAAAGCTGGCTGCATCCTCTTGCACACTGAGGCACCCACGTAAATCCCTTCACACTGGGATGAGGCAGTAACTCTTCTACTTCTTTTTATACTGCTCTTACACTAATTCATAAAACAACTTTTAAAAATACACCAAAAGGTGAGCCAGGAAAGAACATAACATTGTCTGGTATTTTCCGCCAAGGAGCTCTCAGCACAGCCAAAGCTGGGGTGTGTAACTCGCCAGAGGCTGAGGCACCCCCGATCCACCTCTAATTTTGATGGCAAACCCTGTTACTTGTGCGGAAAGCCAGAGCTGATTAATGATTCCCTGTGAATATCTTTCCATGGAAACTGAACTCTTTCAACCCCATCGCAACCTATTTGTGCACCTGCAGAAGTCTTTCTCATGCCAAGACGACGTTATGGGTGGCCAGGGAGCTGCACTCCAAAACCATTCCAATTAGTAAAAAATCACATCAGGCTGCTACCTAAAATTACTGTTGGAAGTTATTGAGAGTAGGATGTCCAGACTCTCCTAACTTAACAGTGTAGGCTAAAGGAATTAAAGGCGTACCTTGCAAGACCTCCTGGCAAGACCGTGCTGTGAACACTTTGGAGACTCCTGAGGGCTGAGCGTGCGCAGTGCTAACAGCCTGCCTGGCCAGCACGTGTCTGGGATGGCTGCTTATAGGGCCACGCATGGATAGGATGGACTTGGCTTTTGCCTTGCCTGTCTGTGCAGCCCAGCACACCCTAAAACCCCAGGAAGCCGTTCTGGAGCCGTCAACATCATCCATTTCCCAAACCAGTACAACAGGACCACAGTCACCCATGGTGACCTGGTGGCTAAAGCCCAGGAAAGACCTTGGTGGTGAGACAGGAGCTCCAGCTGCCTCCTCACCCCTCACTTGACATTTTCTTTGGTCAGCTTGCCCCTCCTCTCTTCTCTTTCTCCCCTTTTTAACCTCTCCTTCTTATCTCCTCATCCTGTGACACTGAGCAACCAAAAAATGCACTTAAAAGCAACAAATTCAACACTCCAACATTAATATATGTTTGCTGGGTCTTAGACTAGCCATAAAATAATGTGTTATACCTGGTCTTTCTTCTTCTCCTCCATCCTCCCCACCAGACATCACATAGATTTTTCTTTTTTTTTTTTTTTGCATGTAAAGAGAA
>NW_020455205.1:5412521-5627969 GCF_003342845.1 Nothoprocta perdicaria | reverse complement strand
AAAAAAAAAAAAAAAAAAAAAGAAAGAATCAGTGAAAAGAAAATTCCAGCTCCAGACCATCTCAATTAACATTCCTCATTTTTCCAGGAAAAAAAAAAGGGAATATTAATGCTATCTCGCAAAGCATTCACAAACACCAAAAAAACACCCCTGAAAGTGTTCTGTGCAGCTGAATGAGAAAGGAACATCTAAAAGATATCTATTTTAAAAGCTAAAAACTGATCAGAAATGGAAAACATTACGCTGCTTTTAATCTTTAATAAGAGATGAAAAATACTTCAATAGCATTGAAAAAAGGACTGGTACTGGTAAAGCACAGAACCACCCTCGGCTGCATAACGTTGTAATATCAACTGCTACAACTACTAATATTTTACCTTCAACTCAGGCACTCCCATTCATTGCACCAATGCATCACATTCCCTCCGAGTTGCAAAATTCAAATGTAGGTGATATTTGGATAACCCTTTCCGGTGGAAGCGATGGTGCTGGCGGAAGCCAAGCGGAAGATCGGAAGGGAATTCGGCGTCGGAGCAGCATTGGGGACGCTGTGAACACGCGAGCAAAGAGGCCAGGCGGAACGCGGGCATGAGAATCCACCCGCTCACGGGTGCTCCGTTCCGGACGCGCCCCATAACCTTAACCAATGCACAATCTGGCCAGCTCTCCTTTTTCAGAAAACACAAACTCCATATGTACACATAGAATTTCAAACCCAAGGACTATGTAAAAGGTGAGCTTCATAACAGATTTTCCCCAGCTATTGTAACTCTGTCAGAGAGCATTTGTGTTTTGAAAAATAATTAACCAGAATTTCTTGGGAATGTCTCGCCAAGGTCCTCTGAAGATTATTCCTCCCCAAGCTTTACTGTTTGCAAGAAAGAAAGGAAGAAAAAAAAAAGAAAAAAGAAAAAGCCGTGTGAATAGTAATTACTCAGAAGCATTGCAGATTAAAGCAACAGTAAATTCCTTCACAGCTGAACTAAACTGTGTAACACATGAAACTCTAATTGACAATTCCACACCAAAGTGTAAATTTGCCAAGGAGGGATACGCAACAAGTTTCTTGTTTTTTTCCCCCCCCCTCTTTTACATCTTAGTGAGTGCTGTTGTGATTTGGATCTATTACTTCTGAATATTGCATGAAGCTGACAAGCACTTGTCATTTAAAGACCACATGGAGGCATTTAGTTTTCCATTTAGACATAATAACACATTATGCAAATAAGCTTGCCAAGGAAAGCTGGAGGCTTACATGAAATAAACTGTCAAACACTGGTTGCTAATAAATGAACATTTCTTTATAGATTGTCTTAATTTGGGGAACTGGAAAATAAGCGTGGCAGACTGGATAGACTATCTTTCAATATGAAATTGTATGGGCTGCACAGAGCAGAAATCTTCACAAAAATTAATGGTCCTTGCCTCAACAAAGTCGCACAGAAGCAGGGGGAACTGTAAGTAAGGCTGTGGAATATTTGCAATACGTTGCACGAAGCAGGAGCGATGCTGGAACGAGACCCCACGGCCTCTCGCGCTCCCACTGCGTCCCTGGGGGCTGACGTGTGAGAAATGTGAGAAAAAGCAAATTTGCTCTGTAAGTAGCATTCAGGAACACTTGCAGAGACACCCCAGGCTTTCCTGGTTAGAGGAGGAAGGCGACGAATTTAAAACCAGTGCCCGGGGACGCAGGCAGCTCAGGACATTAGTAACGATCTCGGCGTCGCTCAGAAATATCCAGCTCAGATCATCTCAGAAGAGCTTCACCAAGATTAAGCAAAGACAGACCTCCTAAAAACAGTAATAAGTGAATTGCTATAGCAGCGAGATAAGTGTGTATATATACATATACATATATACACATATATATATATATAAAATATATGTAAGAAACAGAGACTGCCGTGAGTAGGTCGAGCGAGCGGTTCCCTTGGCCTCGCTCCCTACTGCTAGAAGCTCCGCTCTCATCGTGGCAGAGGAGCTCCAGCACGGAGCTCTCCTGGGAAAGGCTGGGATATTCCGTCACTTTAGAAGGAAAACAGGTCTCTGACACCAGGTCTTGATGGGGAGGAGCATGCTAAGATAAAACGGTCACCTGCCTGCAACTCCCTGTCCAGTCTGCAGGAAGAATTCACCAAAAGGTCTTGAAACAAAACGGGAAACTCCTCCAAACGCCAAACAAAGCCAAACCCGGGCACCTGTGATCATGCTCTGCTTCTGCAAGTTACAAGTTTAATGGTGGATATTGATTTACCAGTTCACTCTGCAAAAGTAGCCTCATTATTCTTGGTGTTTAATCTTGCTATGAAGGGAAATTCAATCCAATAGGTAAGTCTAGTAGTTAATCTACTAGGTTGTCCTCTGTTTCTATTTTTTAATAATGTGGATAACACACAGTTGTTTCTAAATTGACACTTTTCATCCTCTAGGAAACTACACCCTAAAGTAATATGGTGTTAGAAATCCATTCTTAATTGGGCTAATCAAGTAGTATTTCCACTTTAGGAAGGAAGGATTATAGTCTCATTTACTGAGAAGTTCATATGACAGTTGCAGACATTTATATTTGAGTAGCTGGTTTGGGATCTGTCCAAATCCTCCTTTTTTTTGCTTCTTTTTAATTAATATTTCAGGCATGCAAGATAATTTCTTTTTTTTTTTTTTTTTTTTTTTTTTTTTTTTTTTTTTTTTTTTTTTTGGGAAGTGAGTTGAAGGATTTGATTTGCACTGGGCATTTTGCCATTAGAAAAGAAATCACAAAACCCTAAGAAGGAATTTGTGAACTTCTGCTTTGTAACTAAACCTGAAGTGCTTCTTCTTGAAGGGAAACTTTCCCCGATCAGACTGCCCCGTTCCTCTGATACAGGGCATGTCTGAGAAGACGACTGATTTGCCAGTTAGTTTAAGATGAAGTAAATAGGGAAGCTGGCGCTTTGTAGGATCCAAGTAACCCTCCCTAAATGACCAAAATACTCGTTTTGAAATGCCTGCTAATAGAGTGTATTTATATATGTTGAAAAATTTAGCAAAATTTCCTGACACAGCTCAAAACTTCCCCGTCCTTCCTCAGCCTATGCAAGCCTTGCTGCACCTTCCTTCTCCACCAAGCTGCAAGATTTAAATTTAGTTTTTAATAAGGCCTGTCAGTGGCTGGTGGCAGGACAAGTTTTATTTGGGATTTACACCTGCAGGACGAGCATTAGGAGGCGTCTGATGAGGCCCAGGCAAGATTCATTTCAGAGTGGGTAGAAGAAAGCGCTTCCCCGCGCCGCGCAGGGAGCTGCCGGGAATGGCAGCTGCGGGAGCTGGGCACGGGCAGCAGCGTTAAAATAAATTCATGCATAACAAGGTCCATAAACAGATGTTAGAGGCTAGGCAGATCACAGCTGAAACGCACACAACCAGAAATGGAAGCTAACTGCCAAATCCAAGCAGGAGCTTTCCCGTCTCCTGCTTTGAATCCCCAGGTTTATTATGGCAAGATGTTGCGCATATGCAGAAACCCAGACACTTGTAAGAGCAGCGCACAGCACTCATAGGGGATTAGGAGAGAGAGAACAAAATGCAAAACCAGAATAAACCTGCTTTCCTAGCGTGCATTCCCCTGCTCATTTCATTCCAGTGACGGCTGGTTCCGGACAGCTACGGGCAGCCCCACGCCGCCTAATCCTCGTCCTGGTGCCGGTCTCACGGAGCCGCGCGGGCGGCAGCGCCTCACGGCAGCACACAGAAAGCAGGGCCCACGGGGACCTGTTTTCACGTACGCCTAGCACAGAAAGGCAAAACTGTGCTTGAATTCAGGAATTAGCAGATACAGCGCAGTAAAACCCACGACTACAGAGTTTCTCTCAAACCAGGATGGGACAAGGGTATCAGAAGACAATTTTATTAGGTTTGGGATTTCTTTACTCACCTCCTGATTTGGTGAGTTACCTTAATAAACTGCAGAAGTTATATTAATAAATAGTTATATTAAATATATTAAATATATATATATATATTATATATATAAATA
Organism: Nothoprocta perdicaria; assembly: GCF_003342845.1. Lineage (NCBI taxonomy): Eukaryota > Metazoa > Chordata > Aves > Tinamiformes > Tinamidae > Nothoprocta > Nothoprocta perdicaria. The sequence continues at coordinate 5,623,954 of NW_020455205.1, read as the reverse complement.
TATAAATATATTAAAAGTTATATTAATAAATAGTTATCTACGGCAAGAGCAAGAGAAGTCCGTACGAGTGCTCCCCTACGCCAGGCAGCCTTTCAGAAACGAAGCTGCAAGGGGAACGTTTCAGTAATGCCAGCCCTGTCACCCCCAGCGCTGCAGAACCCCCTGACGCACCCTTGAAAGGCAGGGCAGAACGGTGCACGAAGCGGGCGACTTCTACACGACACCATCTCCACCACGAGGGCACCTCCTGGCAGGGAAGATCAAAAGGAAGGTGCTTTTTCCCCAACGCTGTTGACTTACACAACCACCATCCAGCAATTTTCCTTGCTTTCTGCGGTCTAGAATGTATTATTAATGTGCTTTCCTCAAAAGAATGTGCTAAATTCCTTTTACGTTTAGCACTTGCAAAACATACAGAGAGCAGGAAAAAATGTCAAGGGTTTTCACAGTCTAAACAATAACAAAGAGCCTCCAGGATTCATTTTAACGAGACACACCAGCGTTGCACTGTGGACGTCTCGAGACGGGCAACACACACAAGCAGATTAATTATTATTTTGGAGGCAGGAAATATGCGGATTTTATAACACAGCTTGTAGAAAATAAATATTCTGTTAATCACTGCCAAAATCATATACCCTCAAAGGCACTATTAACCTATAAATATGTGCCACATCCATTTAGCAAGTGTGGGAAATGAAAGAACCTGTGCTCTCACTCCAGAATCAAAAGTCACTAGATTTTCTTTCTTTTCTTGTACCTAGCATTGGCCTCTTAATTTCTATTTTGGGTTTTTTTTTTTTTTTTTTTTTGATTTTTCTATTTCGGGGGATTAATCTACGTTTTTCTGAGCAAGGCAAGCTGTGTGATCACCCACCAGTCCTGGAGAAGGAATGTATCATCACCGGCCTCTCACAACCCCCCAACTCCTACCCAAACCAGAACAGTCATTGACTTCCATGAAGGTTTTATGGATCGCCACATCCGGAGGCATCTCCTGCTGTCCTTGCAGGACTCGAGGATGACACGTGCAAGGTAAGGCCCTCTCCAGCCTTAGGCAGGATTTCCAGCCCACTCCTCCCCACAGCCGGGGCTGCTGGGGCTCTCTGCTGCCTTCAACACCGGACACGAGGGGAGTTTTAACTAGATGCCAACTGGATTCGCAACCTCACCGAGCACACTGGATACCTACAGTGTAATTTCTGGTTGTAATTCAGAGAAGAGCTGCATTGTTTTACAAGATAAATGTATTAATCCCTATTCTTCTCTGGTGGGTATCTAGGAGATTAACTACATTGCTGAATGTGTGAATTTGTCTGTGACCAGACCCTGACATGAATACAAACTAAATGAATGATTCCTCAGACTCTTTTGTTACAGAATAATCTCCAGACAGAGGCCCATGATATCTGAACAGTCAGTCCAACAATGTATCATTTATTTGGAATTCATACTCCAAATAAAACTAACTTTATGACAGTTGCTTTATTCATGAATTCTTCTCCCTATTATAGCTGCATATACATCCTAATCCTCATGGATTCCCAGCATTCCAAAGACTCAGTCCCTTCTCATTCCCAAACTACATTCTGCAGATTCTGCATTTTCCTATGCATAGATTAGTTGGTTACAAGTGCTCAAGCCACTCATACCAATAGCTTGCACTGAGGTTGCTTATTATATCATTTATATTTTGTACCCCCAGCCATCTATGTTTTTGTGCTATTTTTGTTATGGGTACACTATTTTTTTTTTCGTTTATGAACAAATTTGCCAAGCAAGAGGAAGAAGTCAACAAGAAGCAACGCCTATTTAAGCAAAGTATTTTGGAAATGTTTGTTAAAATTAGTGAAGCTTTTAGAACAAAAGCCTCCTTACGATGCACTTTGTTGGCATTCACAACACAGATCCCCTGGCCGGATTCCAGGGGCCTGGAGGGCATCACATGCAGAAAAGACCTTCCCAGGAGCTGGAACACTAATGCCTCCCAAGAGCGAGCACTGCCTCCCTCAACAGCAGGACTTGTCCAACGCTCCATACACACGTGGGCCTCACTATGGCACTTGTGGAGAACATCCAAGAAGGTCCACACGGAGCAGCTCCACGTGGAGCTGCCCAAGCAGGACCTCAGCGCCCCACAACCAGCGACGGGCCTGGGCTCAGGCTGCAGAGCGGAGGCTGCTCCTCGCCATCGCAGCCCTGTCTTTGAGGCACCACCTCCACAGCCAGCTAACTACCTTCACCACAGAGCATTTTAGCTAAGGAATATTAAAAGCTGCTCTGCTAGAGCAAGGGGAACTTTAACAATTGTTATTATTAATTTTGGAATAATTAAGTGAGAAGCTGTAAGGCTATCATTTTCTCAGCAGGACCACAGGATCTTTCAGCTCTGTAAAATGTTTTACTATGCCCATATGTTTGGCTGCAGCTGAGTCCGACTATAAAAGTATGACATCTTTTAATTACATTTTAATGAACACTGTAACTAATCCAATAGCTCATTTGTTAGTACCTTGTGGGAGAAAGAAAAGCTCAAGAACGACTTCAGAATTCTTGTTTTTGGAATCTGTGGAGAGCTAAGGGACAACAGCTGTGCCCATTTCAGCACTGCTAGAAGAAAAGCTTGTCTAAAGGCTACAGTTTGGGGTTTGCTCTGCCCATGGCCACCAGGACCATGTGAACGCAGCCAGGTGGGCACGCAGCTCTCAGTAGACCAGCACTTTCCTCCACACCAGGTCTCTCAAGCAACGAGGCCATGACTAAGGACACATCCAGCTCTAAAGGCTGCCCAATGGCTTTGCTTAGTTTTGAATTGGGCTTTTCTTAAGTTCTCTCCTGTTGAGACTTTTCACAATCTGTTCTTAAAAATTGTGAGCTGGATCATTTCAGCTACTACAAACATTGAAAAAAATTGTTTTCAAGACTTCAATGAACATAATTTTCCCCCATCTCTGAGAAACGATGTCTCTTATGTTCATCAATAGACTGACTTTTATATCTCACCTACCCTATAAACAAATGCAGTTATAATATTCATAATTACTGTGTGTTTCTCTACAATAAGGCAACTGTATCTCGCAATTTTAGTCTGAGACTTGGAGAGCTCAAGGACAGTCTGGAATTAAGTACATCAAGAAGTGGGCTCAAAAAAAAACCAAGGAGAAAAGAATCATGCAATTTCAACTACAGGGAGAAAAAAAAAAAAAAAAGAAAGAAAAAAAGGAAGGAAATCTAGCATTTGGTGGGCTTAGTTTGGCCCCTAGTGGATAGCAATTCTCATTGTCACATTGAATTGGTAGCCTCTGCTTAAGCAAAAAGCCAGGACAGAATAACCCTGGAGACAAAATTACCTCTCGGCTTTGGAGATGAAGCTTCCTTCAAGCTAGACCTGAGATGAATTTGCAGCCTACTGTCAGCACGGGAAGCTAAATAACATTTGCCTCCTCAGCACGACTGCTGAGGACATTTAAAATCCACGTGCAGAAAATGAATCCTCCCCTTTCCACCTAAGTTACAAAAGATGCCTACGAAAGGAAAGGCCATTTTCTCCTCTTCCTTTGCTAATTAAAAGACAGGGAAGATGCCCGACATGCCAAGCGAGCGGTTCCTCGTGCATGCGCGGCCGCCGTCACTCACCCCAAGCACAACGAGGCAGTCGGCTGGCGATTATAGACTCCTATTGATTTCCAATTTTCACCAGGCATGGCCGAGTCCCGCGGGATCGAAACATTTGGAGATTTTTATCAGTCTTGCAGTGAAGAAAGAACACGGTGATATAATTGGCACAGGATAGCAATAAGGCTTGCCTCTTCTGCTTTCAATTTAGTCCCTTACTGCAATTTCTTGACAGTAGATTTCTTAGTGTTGATGGCCTCATATAATCTTCCCAGGGACCAGGCCAAACTCTATATAAAGGTGTACATATTGGGTCTTTTTAAACCAAATAGCCGCCCTTCACATCGGAGTGCTACCCCAGAGCAGGCTCTACCACATAACAAATGTTTTGTTTTTCACTAGTCACGTCATCTAATGTTTTATATATTCCTATTTTGCTGCTAGGTTGCAATATCTAGTGCACTTCTGATCAAAGTATTTAACATCACTAAAATGTGCTCGTAACAACTATTTATTTGTAGTATTAAAATATGGCATAGATAGCCTCAGGTTGTTGACAAAATGTAATTTGCACAGACTACAGTAAAAACAAGATGATGCATATATAATCTCTTCCTGCGAGGTGAAAAGGGAAAGCACATCAGCAGTATTTCTGTTTAGAACAGCTCCTTTAACACGGAATTAACTCCAGTGATTCTCCTCAATAATATCTGTGTTCAAATCCCAAATTTTAAAATGCTAATGCAGAGGAGAAAACCTGAAGTGTGCTGAAACAGTGAGGAACAATGCAGTTAGGCAGAGTTCTGGTGAAATCGAGCCAGGTACATTTCTATTTCCATGTGGAAGGTGGACTGATGTTTAGTGCTGATTTAGGCACCCCATACAAGCAAGAGGGCCTAGCAGAACAAAGCTTGTTTTGTCTGACTGAAGCAACGGGTGCTTTTAGTGTCTGTGCAGAGCAACACTACTTACGGTGTGAGGGCTGATCAAAAAGCAAGAGCTTGATTTCATCAAACATAAACAAATACTTATTTGACTCAGGTGGAGTATTTAGAGGTTGAGCATCTCAGACACATGTTGGAGGGGCAATCCACGCAAAAATATGAATGCAACTGTAATATCCCTTGTTGTTGAACTAGATCATATCTGAGTCCGAGTACAACCTAAATGGACTGTGTTCAGACCATGTAACGTGCTGCTTTTCCTATAGAGCAACCCTACCTGAACAGGCCACAGGATTCATGTTGTTTGTCAGACCTGGACAGGATAGAGATGTCCTTAGGGCGTGGGAGCTTGTCCAGCACAAACCTTTTCCTCAGTGGACATGGAGACACTTAAACATCAGATGCTAATTCCTGGGAACAGCTGACTGAAAGCTTCAAGACAGTGTTTAAATGCTTGAAAAAAGTTACCACATTATGAGCATTGCTACAGCTAAAATGGATCTGAATTGCCCTAATGCATCTGTTTTAATAAGATCTGTCATAACCGTGATCAAAAGATGCAAGCAAAACAAGGTCTTTAAGCCAAAGTAAAGATAATATTAGATATAGTAATACAGATGATGTAGACAAGCGTTTCAGGCATACAAACCTTTCTTCATAAAAGAGAGATTGCAAAAAATCTTGCGATCTTGCCTTTTTTTTTTTTTTTTTTTTAAACACACACACACACATACACACACACACACTCTTCCCTACAAGCCTCATCTAGCTGCAATGTGTCAGAGCACATCCAAAAATGCAGGTCCAGGGCTCTCGCAGCACAGGATGATAGAAGGAAGAAAAGAATAAAATAGCAGATGAGCTCCTTCAGAATAACCAGAGCTCCTGAGACCAAAAGGCATGACGGCTGGAAGAGGAACGCATGCCTTGATGTGCTCTGTTTGGGTTAGTACTAAGGGAAGGCAGTGATTTTAAAATTTAATTATAGTTTAAGAACAATTACAGGCATAGAAAACTAGCTACAGGCCCTTGAAAGATTATAATGCTGGGGACAATCTGATATAGCTTAACACACTAATATCAGTGCTGAGACATAAATATATAAGAGAACTTCACAATTGCCTCAGCAAGAGTCTACATGAGAATGAATCTTCTCCCACTGAAAGTTACCAGGGTCAAGGCTTACAGAAATAGGACTTACTTGGGAGAAAGAAGCAAGAGCCAAGATTTAAATGTTAGTTTTGGAGATTTGAACTGGAAAGCAAGTTGCCAAAATTTGCCTAACAGCAGGAGGGTGTCATTATTATTATTATTATTATCATCATCATTTTGTAAAGACTTACAAAGAATTTTATCTCCAAAATGCTGACAGCAGAAGTAATGACATACTGGGCTAATATAAGGGATCCCGGGCCCATACCCAACTTTGTCCCTAGGAAAAATCCCCTGATTCAGGCATAATACTAGTTACATTCAGCGATAAGAGTAATAAAGCATGAAAATTTGAGGAACGCGTGTATTTTGTGTGAGTGAAAAGGACCAACTCCCTCACTCAAAGCAACAGAAAAAGGTTATGGAGAAATATAAGCTCCAAATGACTGCAGCATGCAGCCGCACCGGACGGCTAAGGAGGACAGTTACTGGAAAAATCACTTTGTGCTCATTTATGTTTGAAGTGGTTAGTCTGGTGTAAAAGCTATTCCACTTTCAACCAATTGATGAATTAGCAATTTTGAAAACATCTCATTTAAATTATCATTTTGAAGACCTCTGAAAGCCATTTTCTTGAAGCTTGCATATGAAGGCTCATCCAAATCAGAAAAACATGCTCAAAGGCAAGTTCCAAAATAGATCAAAAAATATTAAATTATCAGAAGTAAGCATAACAAAGCTTTCTTACTATAAAGAGAAGCCATGAAATATCACAGAAGCCACCATGTCTCTAACCATAGTACAGTGATTAAAAAAATCCTTAAGGATTACGTTAAAGAACAAGATCAGATAGTTAAGTATTCGATATATATTCAAAATATAAGTAAAAATATAACAGGTTTACCATCTTCATAGGAAAAAAAGCACTGGTGCACATCACTAGCAACCTTACCATCATGCTCCCCCCACAAAACTGAAAAAACACAAAAATAACAACAGCAACAACTCTTGCAACACAGCCACCAATCCTTACTGATAAATCAAAGATCTTGAGAATAATGGTGCAGTTAGAGAAACAAATAATTATTCCTTAATAAAAACAAAATATCTTGGGAGATTAAAAATAAAGGCCATTTAGATTCTCTTTGATACAGCAAAGAATGAGGAAAGTATTTCCTGTGAAAGAGCCTAATAATCCCTTGATTTCAAGCGACTGTTGTCTATGGAAATGCAGTTAGTGGACACACACACCACCTTAGGTCGGGTAGTAAACTAACCCTGAGTTCCTAACACTTCAAAAATGAGTAGAATAATCATTGCTATTTATGACCAGAACTCTTAAAAGAAAATGCAGAGGCTAAATAGGTCAACACCATGCAAGGGAATCTGCCTTAACAATGACCACCAAGGAGCAGCAAAACCAGCAGCTCCCATGTCAAATTCCTGGGAAGAATTACTGCGCTGAGGCGGCTGGCGGGGGCCGCTCGGGGCGCAGGCGGGCGGCTGCACCGTGCCGCCCGGGAGCCGCGCGCGGGAGCTCCCCCGGAGCCAGGGACTGCGGGCAGCCCCGGGAACGTCTGCCTGACCTGCCACAGCCGCCCCCAAAGCTGCAGTCCGAGCTCCGGGAGAGCCTGCTGGGGTCAACCGCGCCTCGATACCGTAACGGGGCTTCTGGGTCGGCGTTGGGCACCACTCGCTTACGGGCCTGTTAGTTGCAGCCACGGAGCGACGTCTCACCATGTGCTAGCTCTGCTTGGCTCCACAGCCTCAGGATCATCTCCTTTGGAGAAGAAACCTAAATACCTCAGCAATTGCACAGAAAAACAATATTACAACATGGGTGCTACATGGCCATGATGTTAAAACCTTAACTGCTAGTCAGTGGTAGGAAAGCTCATGGCATTTTGTTGCTGTTTATAAAAAAACCATCATTTTGTATATGCTTAAGTTTGACTTTCAAAACTCAGTGAAATAAGCATTTGCTCTTGATTTTGCTTGCTTGTGACAACTTTCTAATAAGGAGTGTTAGCAGAGACATTTTAATAGATGAAAAATCTATGAGGTTGGATTGAAACCTTTACAAAGCACAAAGACAATCCGTATGAGAGCTTCATCATCCTGAAAAATAATAGAACCCAAGATATGGAAAAAAACAATAGATCAGTTATTTCCCCCTCTCTACTTTACCAACATTTTGCCATAAATGTTTCAATTTGATGTTTCAAATCTCCCTTATGCGAGGATGACTCCCATGAAATTAGCTCCTCTCCGCTCACTGCCACCTAACATCGCCGTGACAACTCCAGTAATTGCTTTCACGGGGTAAGCAACACTCAGAGAGCATGAATATTCCTTTGTGAAACCCAGCAATTAGAGCTGAGGAAGAGGCTTGCGCTACGCTCGCGGTGGGGCCGCCTGGGAGCCGCTTCCAGGAGGCTCCTTCCCGGCAGCGTCTCGGCCGCATGGGAAGCGCTCCCTTTCTCCGCGGTTGCAGGCGGAAACCTCTTCCCTCACGCTCACAGAACCAGCAGTTGGGGAAGCTCGGGGCAGCTGGGCAAGGCTGACTTGCATCGCTACAGGCAAACGGCACGGCGCGGTACCGCGGGACAAGCGGCGCGACGCTCCGCGCGCAACAGGCGCCTCGCGCAGCAGTCGCGCTCCCCAGACATAAAATAATGGCTCGTATTGCTCGTATTGCGGCATTGCAGAACAGTCCTGGAAATTAGAAATGCTCCAATACCTCCAAGCAAAAAAGAGCCCGCTGCCGCCCCTGATTGCCCCTGCAATACCACAATGCCCAGATCATCTCAAAATTAAATATACCTCGATATTTGAACTGCTCAGGCTCCAGAGCCTCAGCCTCTGGCACTTCATAATGCTTAGGTAATAAACGAACAATCTTATTTTATCAAAAAATAAAGAAAGAAGGGAAAAAAAGAGAGAGAGAAAAAAAAAGAATGTCGAGGAAATAGCGGCTGCAAAATGGAAGCCACCGTTTCAGACACCAGGTCTCATTAATCTTACTGATGAATAGGATCTTTATAAAAGGAGACTCAGCAGTTGAGAGAATTGAAAGGAAATAGTATGGAAAGTGAAGCAGCAGTTTCTTGTACCAGTTCTTATGTGTTTTAAATTAAGTAGCTTTTGTGGAAGCTTGAATCAAAAAGAAAAAAAAAATGTGAGTAATTCCTGCTTTGCAGGGGGAATGCATGTGGAAGACAAGGATGCTCCTTTTACTGCAAGCCCTTCCTGGCAAAGGGATTAGATCAAGAATACAGCCAAAAAAGGAATGGAAATGCACTGTTCAGCGATTAGTTTATGACATTCTACCCTATATATAGTGTCTATTTGGCAAACTCTCCTGCAGTTCTGTATTTTTCATTGCAAGTGGCTTATATCAGTACTGACATCTTGCAGATGTTAGTAGCTTTGATTTTTTTCCCCCATGTTGCAAATGAGTTGGCATGGAAACAACTCTTTTCTGGCAACATGACATATGATTCAAGGCAAAATGCATTTAACACAGATGAATAGTTCAGGAATATGCCTGTAACAAAAAGTCATCTTGAAAGCTGCTTTGCATTTGTTGGTGTTTATGACAACTTTTTCAAGACAGTCTCTTAAAAAAAAAAAAATAATTATTATCAAGTGTGTTTAAGACTAGGGACCCATGATGAATTTTTCACTGCCTTGACGCTATTTGCTTTACTTCATCCTCAATATATTTGCTTTAATAACGAGAGAGATGTTATGGGAAGAAAAAAGCAGAAAGGAGCAGAAAAAAAAAAAAAGAAAGAAGGATTTTTCCTTGTTGTTTTAAACAACCACTGTTAGGTTTTGAAACAGCTACCTTGTCCTTGAATTAACTCCCTACACCCCAGAGCAACCCGGGCGGCCGCAGCTTCCGACAGGGGCTCAGGGCGCCTGCGAGGGGGCGACGCTACCGGCAGCGTCGGCCTGTGGGGCCTCCCAGCCGCACAGGGCAAGTGCCCTCCCTCTCACGTCACTCTTGGCTCCAAACCACGCGTGAGGTTTGGAGAGAGTCCAGAGGGCATTTCCACCTTCCTGGGCGTTTCGGACAGAGCCGAGGGAGCTCCTGCTCCTTGCAGTGGTTGAGGCCAAAGCCCAGCGGGGAGGAAGGAGCCAGGGAAGCAGCCCCTGGCACCCTCGCAGCTGGCACTCGTGCTCCAGATTTCACCTTCCCAGGGAGCTAGAGGGAGAGCAGGAACACATTCCTGCAAGACTCCGGCACGACACAGAGTTGCCATGTCCATCTGCACAAGCGCTGCCCACCACCAAGTGTTTACAGCGTGCACTGGTAACCACTTGTTGCTATCAACTCTGGCCTAAAAATCCAATTTTCACAGAAAAAAAAAAATTTGCTTGAGAACATAGAGTCCTTCCCAGACATTTCTGCAGCTTCCTGTTACAGGAACGCGGAGGTTACCCTATAGCACGGACACGCAGCAAGTGGATTTCCCCCTGCACCAAGGCAGCCTCTGGATTGCAGCGGGCAGGGAGCTGCCGGGAGCAGCAGCGTGCAGGCTGGGGCTGGCGTGGGACGCTGTCTGAGCCTGGTCCAAACTTCAAGCCTTTTGAAATATTATTATTACTGAAGAAGCCTGGCAAGAACTCACCTCAGTGATTTAGAGGAGTCTGAATTCAATAAAATTAGCATTTAAATGAACCTAATTAAGAAATGCTGTAAACTGTGAGCATGCCCGAACCACGCAGGGCGCCTCGTGCATGAGCGCGCCGGGTGCTACCGCGAGGCGAGGCAGCCCCGGTGCGCGGGGCGAGCAAAGGGGCTGTCTCCTCACTTACAAAAAAATAAAAAGAGTAAAAAATTGGCAAACATGATCTATGAAGGGATATACATGGAGCAGACACAGCCGTTAGGATCTGACTGGCCACTTCTGAGTGGTCAGATTATTTTGCAAAAGGTACGAACTAAGCTCAAGCATCTGCCATATCACATGAGCATGCAAAGCATCTTGTATGTACTTGGCTTCCCAACTGCAAGAATAAAAAATCCAAAAAGACAACATTTATTTTACTAGTATTTGGATGCATCTTTTTTCCTAATGAATGCACCTGGGTTTTTTTGGATGATAAATTGTCCATTACAGAAAGCTCAAGTGTTTTTTTCTTTCTCCTTTCTTCTACCTGTTTTGCTTATGCTGCCATTAACAGTGTTGCAGCTACTATTTGAATTTTATCATTGTTTCTGCCACGAGCTATGCAGTATAGAAAAAAAAATTGTTAGAGTGAGCTTATAATCACAAGTATTTTAATTTATTAAATAAATGACCTAATTGCTTCCCTGAGATCTATTTTTCTTCTTTCTCTTGACCCTATTGAGAGTTAATCAGTTTCTTGGTGCTAATTAGATGTCAGCATTAGTAGCCTTCTAATACATAAGAGATAATGACACCATCGTGCAAGACACAGTGTCCAACACATGACCCTGTTTCCTTAAATTATACCCTAAGGATTCATAGGGAAGCCGAGACGCTTCATAGTTTTGCAGCAGCAGCTCCTTCTTCTGCACGTAGCTCGTGCTGCAGATTTGACAGAGAAGTGGAGAATGAGCCACAAATACACCCTTTTGCTCTGCAGAGTTTTAATAGGAATTAAGCAAGGTACTGTGTTCTTGTCCCTCTTTGCAAATCAAGTACGCAGTGGTTCTTTGGCATGAGAACAGTGACACAAAGAGGGTTTAAATAACAAATCAGTATTTCAGTTTTACAGATTAACAAACTGCTGGCAGGAAATTAAAACCCGCATCTTGCTCCTGTAACTCCACCTGTGCACTGCAGCCGGAGCGGGGAGAGCGGTTTGCACAAGCATCGCTCGTGTCTGCAGCACTAGAGATTTCAGCGCAGAAAAGTCAGGTTTTTGGTTTTTGCAGGGATTCTGGGCAAGACTATTTGCTACAGTGGATAAAAAAGATCCTTCTCTGCCTCCCTAACCCATGTCCTGCCCTGCTCTCTCCACGAGCCCCTTTTCCAGCTGCACAACAGCTCTGCGGAGCTGGAGCTTACATAACTTTTTGCCAGGAACAAAACCAGCCCAAACCAAGGATGAAACTCCACACAACAGCCTGGTTTGCTGGGAAAGAGTCGGGCTGTGGTGGACGCAGGTCATGGACAAAGGAAGCCTCAAGACCATCCATGCTGTGATCCCCCCCCCCACAGCCACTGCTCCTCGGCCCCTTTCCTCGCCCCTTGCTCATCCAGGGAGACTCTGGGGCTTCCCACAAGCGGGTTGGGATCCCAGCAGCAGGATCTTCATGGCCAAGAGCTACCAGGCTTTCTCACAGCAAGGACAACCTCCCTGCTCTCCCACCTCCAACTCTCAGGCAGCTGTAGGGAAGAGAGTTGCCTTAGATCCAGCCCTTTGGTAGAGGAGGAAAAATCACCTTATTTTCACCAGAAAGCATTTACCAGTGGACTAGTCCTTCAGACCTTTCTGATGCAAAGGCAGTGAATGTGCCATCAAAAATACCTGCCAGGACAGAAATACTGACCAGGGCTAGAATTTTGAAATAAAATTTCAAGATTAGCAAAAGCTCTAACTGCCCAAAATAAATAATAAAAAAAATACCAAGCACCTGACAACTTCATGATGGTAAAATTCTCCGGAGTTGACCTTAAAACATAAATACAGGGAAACCAGGAATTGGGAGGGAAGTAAAGAGGAAATTGCAGCCCTTTCAGGGCTGCTTGCTCTCTAAACACCGTGACCAGTTCTACACCTGAAAGTCACTAAATGCATTTTCTGTTTGGTATTTTTAAGTGCTGTTATGCCTGAGAGGTGTTAATAGCTCATCCATTAGTTGTGACCCAGACTTCACAACTTCACCCTAGCTTCATTAGAGCAATTGTGTGGGTTAATGCACTCTACTTTCATCCAGCAGTTAAACCTCTGAGGTTCAGGGGTATCAAAGTGGTATCAAAGCCACGGCACAGGGCACAGACCTCCTTTGAAGGCCTGTGGCCCCAAGAAGGATCTCTGAACTCGAGTCAGTTCCTGGGGGAAGGCTGGAGCAAGAGGGAAAGTGTGTTTGGAGGCACAGAGTAAGAGAAACTCCAACCAGACGCAGCACCTAGGCAGAGGGCAATGATACCTCACCCAAGGCTGCTGGAAGGTCTTTGGAAATGTTTGATTTGAACATGTTTCATAAGCAAGCGACAAGAAAAGCCACCACACCTTCTCCTTCCCCAGGGGAGGAGAAGGCACAACGGGAATCTGAATTTGTGGGCTAAAATAACTGTAACCCCCAGGCGCTGTGCAACAGGCAGCTTCAGAAATGCAAAGTTAACATCGAGCAGAGCAGGAGGCAGCTCATGGATCCACCAGCAGCCCTGTGCATTTGAGGATATTTGTATATGGAGTGATCAGCGATCGCAGCGGGGCGCTCACGAGGCCGGATGCCGAGCGGCTCTGCCCTGCCAGGGGCCTCCCGAAAGCAGAGGGAAGGGCAGCAAAGCACCAGGCTGCCCGGCCCACCGGTGGGCAGCCCCGAACACCCCAGAAAAGCCTCTGTGCAGCACTGGAAGAGGCAAATGCCCTTCTCGGTTGCAGAAATAGGTTGCAGCAGCTGCATTAGTCATGCTTAATAAAGCCAGAGCATCAGGTCCAGCCCCACATGAGTTTTTAATGCAAGGTAATAGAGAAGAGTAGGAAGCAATCAGTCCTTTGGGACAGACTTGGATCCCCAGACATGCCTTAAGGGTGGACAGGCACAGGCCTCTATCCCACAGAGGCCCAAAGGCACCCAGGGGGATGGAAGGGCATTCTGTTTTTTTAAACCTGGATACACATTTTCGTAAGTCTCTCTGCAGCACAATTAGGGAGGGGAGGACCCAGTCCAGAACTGAGTTTAAGTGTACGAAGTTTGTACCTCCTTGGTGTGGGCAGCGCGTGGCTCCATGCAGCAGCACCCTGTGCTCTTGGCTGCGGTGAGGACAAGCGCAGCTCTGCCACGAGTGACCTCTGTGCATTTACACTGCACTGAAACGGAAAGAAACCTGAGACAGGAAGGGCGCCCGGCACCGCGCCGACCGAGCGCCTCGCGGCGCAGGCCAAGCAGCAGCCGCACCGGAGTGTCCGACCGGAGCGTCCGCGGAGCTGAGTAATGCGGCTCGCCGATGAACCAGCGCTCGCGCTGATTTACCGAGTGGGGAGAAGTTAAGCGGTGCAGAGCCTGACCTTTCCAGGCCTATTTCTAGCCAGGAGAGCCACGGCTATCAGCTGCTACCGGGGTGCGCAGGACTGGCGCTCGGAGGCTCCCTCCTCACTTGGTTGCTGCAGCCTCTCATCTCCTCCTGACGCTACACAGCGCTCATCAGCATCGGTGTCAGCAGCCTCGGTGCCGCGAAGCCTCTCTCTCTTTGCCTTAAAGACTGTCAATCATCTTCCATACTCAGCATTCAGACTTGCTCATCAGTTAGTAACAACACTTCCAGCGACACCAAACGTGATTTTGGAATAAACACTGGACTGAGATCACTGGAAGTGACTGACAGCTGATAAGTCACATTCTAGAAGCTAGTAAGGAAGAAAAAAAATTAAAAATAATATAGGAATCTTTCTCTACTTCTAATATTTGACTGTCATTCAAAATAGCTTCTACCTGAGAGGGGGAGGAAAAAAACCCCAAAACATAAAAAATCACTTGGATCTGCAACATGTTAAGCCTCACAGGTAGCTTTTTGTAAGGTCCCTTGGAGGTGCCTGCGGTCCCCTCTCTGCCAGGAGCCAGGGTGCAGAGCAAGGGAGGTCTCACGGGCTCTTAAGCCGCCCTCCTTCCCCAGTTGTGAGGCCCTGAGCATCCAGCCAAGCTTCTCCCTCCACGCCAGCCGGCACCGGCTGTTCTCGACCTGCCCACTCCCACCGGCTCCGTGGGCCATTCTCCGGGCAGCACCGGAGGCCGGCCGTGCTTACCTGGCCGCCAGGTGAAGGGGCCGTCCCCCCTGCAGAAGAGGCAAGCGGAACGGATCAACGGGGACGCAAGGAAGGAGAGGCTAGAGAAGGGAAAAATTGTGGCAATCCACTATTTCTAATAAAATCTGCTTCTGCAGAAGAGGTGCTTGTTTCTTCACCCATCCATTGGGTGATGGGTGCTGCTGTGTGAGCTCGCCCGCCACTGCCCCCTGCCAGGTTTTCCAGCCTCTGCCCACAGAGCAACAGGGAATCCATGTCCCCCGCTTTCTCCCCCACCACCACCCTTCAACATTAAAACATTACTTGGCTGCACCAGCACCAGGTGCCCCCAATATCTAAGGTCCCACAGTGACACCAGGCCTCCAGGGAAAGAGAGGAAGATTTAACCATATGAACCACAGCTTCAGTGTTTCTTTTCCCTTTAATATGGAGCTTAATAATTAGTTAATTAGCAGTTTTAAGTAAATCACTTAATTAAAAAAAAAAAAAACACAAAAAAAAACAAGAAAGACACACACAAAAATCCAGACGTTGTGCTTGTACTGGATTAAGGCGCAGTCCCCTTTCAAAATAGAGAGGTCAAGAATAGCTCCAGACACCATTTCACACACCATACTCCACCAACACACCTCATCCTTCCTTCCTTGCAAATGCTGCCCAGGACTTCACTTACTGGTGTGGCACCAGCTTCACCAGAGCTGCTCAGACCTGCACAGGCTCCATATATGTTCTTCCCAAGACTGAGTAAGACACCTCAAAATGCAGAGCCAAGGCCTATCTCAAGCTCATAAGCTAGTTTACAGTTCATGTTTTTACAGGAAAGAAAGCAAACACTTCATCCTCACCAATTTTTGTGTTTCAACAGACGCATTCTGAGGAGGGAAAATGCCCTTTTCCATAAAGCTTTCATCTGTCAAAGGCTGTTCTGCCTTTGCTCCGATACACCCACAGCAGCAAGCAGCAGCAGAGCAGAGGAGCAGCAACACAGCACATGTACTCACTCCACTGGCAGGCAGAGCTGCTTCTCCATGCCCTGTAGCCAAGGGATTGGGTGTTGAAGGAGATGTTGAAGATCCCGTCCTGAAAAGGACACCTCAAACCCTTTTCTTGAGCCCTTTCAGCATCCCAAATGACAGCAGTGGAGGAGGAGAGAAGGAGAAAGAAAAAGAAGGGATGGGAGGTTACTGACCCCTGACTGGGAACAGCAGGCACCTGCTGCAACTCAGCCTAATTGCTTTGCTCTTCCCACACAGCCACAAGCCATTTCCCCCCTCGCTTTCCCCTCCACTTCCCTTTTAACAGGGCTCCTCATACATACAGGCACCCACTGCCTTCTCTGGTCATTCCCATGTTCCCTTGGCAGGTGTAATGGGTTGGAGGAAGCTAGGCACAGGATCAGACCTACCATTTAATTAACATTTCCCTCCCTTGCTTTGCAAACACAACGGGGAAAACTTTAATCCATAAACGGCATCCAAAAAGCTCCACGTCAGAGCTAACAGATGCCACATAACCTTCTTGCAAAGGTCATTTCCCCCAAATTCTGCTAGGGAAAATGCTCGAGCTTCCTCAGGCCTGAGCTGAGGTCGTGTGAAAATGCAGGGCTAATTTTGCAGATAGGTGAATTCAGTGGGTGTCTTCTATATTCAGAAAAGACTTTTAAATGCTCCTGGTTTTGAGTGACAACTTGGAATGTCTCTGAAGGAGGCTGAATATCAGGTGCAGGGCAGGAGGAAATCTGTGCAATTTAATACTGTGGATGGAAATTCAAAATTACCACTTTTTAGTTGCTCATAGGAAAGAGAATTTGGACACCTAGTCTTCTATGCAGGTCCGTGACTTAAACTTAAAGCACATAGAACTTTGCATCACTGACACGGAGTTATATCATCTATTGCTTTGGATTGACCTCTTTAAGATATGTAGGCAAATGCCCAATTTTTCATGTAAAGGTTTCTAAGGAGAAAAAACTAACCCTTGGCAGCTTTTCTGCAAAATTAGTCTGCATATGAAATTAATCTAGTTTCACAGTTGTATGTTCCCATGGCTTATTTGCCTTGGGTAACGCTCAGTGCTCTCTACTGAGGTCAGGACCATGTGTGCAAACGTGGTGAACGTTGTGCCCCAAAGGGCAGCACTGTACTCCTGAAAACGACTGCGTGAAGAAAACTGCTGCTTCTAATGCATAAACAACACGACTGGGACTGAGGCAAGCAGCAACTGAAAGGAGCTGTTGCTATTACTACCTGTGATTTGTTGAATCTTTTAACAAAGCAATTTTGAGAAATCATGAAAAGTAGCATTGTTCAAAACAAGTGTTATAAAAAATGATGAAAATTAGTCAGATGTGAGACAGACTTAAAAGAAAATATGGAAAGCAAATTCAAAATTGGTATATAATAACAATGTATTTTAAGAACAAAAAAAGAAAAAGATTGGTTAGTCAATTCCTTTTTTTTTTCTTCCTTTATGTCAGTACCTTAATTTGTACTTCCAAATTTGAAGTTTTGCATTAACGCCACCACAAATAAAATTCAAGACTTGCTGCATGAAACTTTTCCTTGTTCATTTTCTATTTATATTGTACCAATATTGTAAAATATAAAGTAAGTCTTTTAGGATAGATTAGACTGCCATCAGAAAAACATATTCAAAGCAAAAAATAAAATTGGCAAAATTAGTCATTTTCAGTGAAACAGCTTTCCAGGTCAAGAATTACTTGCTGAAGAAACACGAGCTGAAGATGCAGCATTATAAATGGTCTTCTCTCAGCCACTTGTGCCAGTGGTCGAATAATTCATTTCTTAGTAAGAAATATGATGGTCTATTAGCAGAAAGAAAGATTAGGTGCACATTAATCAAACATTTCAGAGGAGTATAAACATGCATATAGCATCCAGGAATAGCCCATTACCCTATTTCAGAAGATATATGTAATCAATATTTCAAGTATATCTAGTTAGTTTCATATCATTGAGTTTTAAGTATTTCCCTTTGTAAAACAGCCAGGCTTTCAAAGGCTGTGGCAGGCATTTCCTGAAGTGCTTCTTGACCAAAATAAGCAATGGAACTAGGATTTCCGAGCTGTTCAAATAAAGGAGTGCAAATAATAATAATGTCATCTCTCGCCAACAGATGGAGACAAACAGATTAGAAGACTAGTGTTACCAGATTACTATTTAAATAGTATTATTTCTTCTCTTTTTTTTCTATCTGAAGAAAGCTTCTAAAATATTGGCTTTCCCCCACCCCCAAAAAAGAGTGAGACTATATTTGATGTCAACCAGTCAATCAGAGGCAATACATCGATGTTTGTACCATGTCTGGAAACAGAAGGTGGCATTTGCAAACATCAGACCTCTCCCCGTTGTTTGCATCACGTAAATATGTTTTTGTTTGATAGTCATTTGCTTGTTTCCAAAAAGAGCTTTAGGGAGCAGGAGAGCCCTTGGGCCCAAGGCAACATTTACCCGATAGTGCTGCCGCCAGCCCCTCTCATCGCACCGTGCCCTCCAGGACCCATTGAAAGCCAGAGGACCAGCCCATCTACAAATATCAATATAACCCCACCAGGCTCTGGTATCCAGTAGATATTACGTTCTTTTCATAAAAGTTTTTAATAGCCTGAAACTCAAATTTTCATTTTTTTCAAAACTCACATCAAACAATCATCTTTCAAGAAAGGCTGTACAAAAAGCACGCAGGAAAAAAACATCTTCTTTCAACACCAGTAGTCCCAAGTAATTCCTAATAACCAACACCCGCAAAGGAAATCTCCTAACAGGGAACGGCCTTGCCAGGGCCACAGAGCTCTTAGCTGTTTACTAGGATTTCAGGCATTGTGGCTTTCAGGGACGTGAGAAAATGTCTGTGAAAGATACCAGATATTGTTTCATGTTGTGGGCTACAAAGCCCACTGTATGCAGTACTCCTTTCATTAATTTTGTATATTCCCTCAGGCTGACACAATGTGTACTTCAACACCTTTAATATGGTGGCTCGGTGTCAAGGAGCACATTTTTGAGTTCAATTTGTGAAATGTCTACAGGCAGCCTTATTGGACTTATAAGATACGTAGAAGTATTGCTGGGAGTTGGCTTCACCCCAGCCATGGGGTGATGTGACTTCACACCACACAGCTGGCAAAGGAGGCAAAGGCAGAATTTCTTTTACTGGCACTGCTAGATGTTTCTAATCACAAACAGAGTTCACCAGTGGGGCACTTCCCTTTGAAAATGCAAAAGCAGCTACTTTAAAAAGAGGTTCATTTTTTGCAGGACTGGTACAGAGGCAGCCTGAGCAGAGGGGCCTTCCCTTCCTTGCCGAGAGAGCAGGAGGGCTCCTGGCTCTTGGTGCTCATCCAGAAAGGGCTGCAGAAAGGACACAGAAAGAAAGTGTCGCAGGACTGGCAGACTTCAAAAGATGCCAGGGCAAAACACAGGGAGAGCTTTTATTCCTGAATGTTTCCAGTCTGTTGAAGACAAAATGTTCTGTGTCTGGGGACAAGGGACAGCTTAATTGAGCACCAATTACCATGAATCATCAGAAAACAGGAGACTGGTTGGAAAGCCTTCTGGAAGCCACTGCCAGGACTTTCATTAGGACTCGCACAGGTGTTGATCCTTCTTTGGATCAGCTAGGACTGTCAGTCTGGTTGGTTCTTTCGGATTTCTTCAGTAAACTACCTGAATGCTCAACAGTGGGTCATCCTCATGTGAAAAACAAGCAGAAGTTCAAAAGGAATATGAAAACTGGTCTACCGTAGCACCTCATAACCTCACAACCAGAGAGATTTTCCTCCTTGGACTTTGCATCAAGCAGCACAGCAGCAATGAATCAGCAAATGCTTTTTTTTTTTTTTTTTTTTTTTTTTTTTTTTTTTTTACTGAGCAGTATGGAAGCTAAATCAAAAATGAAACATGAACATACTGTTTGCTCTTGAACTGAGACATTCCCATTTAATGAGCCAGCTCCTTTTGCGCTGTTTGCCCAATACCCAGCGAGCCCATCTGTATTTCTTTCATTAGCCACTTTCATGCAGGCGCTCTGCAGCTCGGCGCATGGCCGGCCCACGGTCCCTCTACTCGGGGCTGCTCATTCGTGAGCTGCAGCTTGTAAAGAAAAATCAGTGAAACATGGGTAGAACAAGGCCACGCGGGTAGTCCTGTAATGCAGCTCCAGTTGTAAGCATAGGAGGCATTAGGGAAAGAGAAAGGGAATTGGAAGCAGTGTTATGGGGCTTCCCGGCAAGCAGAGTCTTCTCCTTGTCCAGCTGCAAGCAGCAGCTTTGTGCACGAAGAGCACAAGAGCTGTGAGCAGGAAAACACCACAGCCTTCCACATGCAACGTGCTTCCTCCTCTGCGTGCACAGCTACAAGCTATAAGCATTAGCAGGTAGCTTCAGGAGAAGAAACCAGCTTAGCACTGGGCCTTTGAGCGCTCCATCTGCATTGCTTCCTCCCACAGCATGGTTCCCAACTCCTTCCTTGCTGCACCCGTACCTGAAAGCAAAGGCAGACCTTGTTGTACACTATCATTGGCAATAAAAAATGTAATGGGGGAGTATTGTGTGCTCAGTTTTGCACAGGTAAAGCTATTAGGCTGGTGTTTGCAAGAACATTCACCTGACTTTGTGGAACAGGTAATCTTTAGAGATGGAAGGAGTCGTCTTGCTCCTTGCAGGTACAGTTGTTAATGGGTGCTGCATTTCGCCTGTAGATGATCTCTACTGCTTGCATTAACTCTGAAAGGGCCAATAAACATGGGAGAGTGATGGGAGACTCTTCAGTTGCTAAGGAAATGAATTAATCAGCTTGTATGTGCTCAGCACACACACACACGCTGCTGCCAAGGCCCACAGTTTGAGGTGCCCTGCTATTTTTTTGCCAGCAGGGGAGAAGAGAGTAGAGGAATTGGCAGAAAATGAAGTGTCAGTGGTGGGGGCTGTAATAAAAATTCTGGAAGGAGAAAGCAGCACTTACTGTATACATCACATTTGTGTATTATGTGATGTTATAGCATGCCAACAAAACATGGCTCCTTGCCACCATTCTGTGTAACAGCTTCATTTAGCTTAATTATTGGATATCAAATCCTCTTGTCCAGTAAGAGCTGCTTCCCCCTCCCAGAGCCTCAGTCGCAGTCAGTGCATTTGATCACATCTACAGGCCCTGATTCACTTCCTCAGCTGACAAGATACTGCCTCGCTTAAAGCATTAAATTTTGTTCTATGTCAGGAGCCGGGCTCCTCAAAGCCTTCCCAGAGTAAGGAGCAAACCAGCCAAGCAGCACCACCATCATTATCAACCCAGGAGCATCAGTGCATGTTCTGCAGGGCTGAGGCCGGCCCGCAGTGGACAGCGGAGCTGATGTGCTCTGATGAACCCACAATTTATAAACATTTTTGATGCTGCTCAGGCAGTCCCACTTACTGGTCCTAAACTAAATACTGTGACCTCTTCTGACATACAGGAATAAGCAAAAGAAGGAGGTAAACAAACAAAACACATTTTTTTTTTTGGTTTGGAAAATAAATTGGCATTCTTTGATACATGCCAGTTTATCTACTTAAACACTAGAGATGGAGCCTTTGTTATGGTCTTTTACCACAGCTCAGCAACTACCCCAAAAAACCTGCATGAGGTAACTTGCAAGGGCCTAATTCCCATTTCTGACTGGTTATATATGTGCATTTGTTCTGGGAGGTGATACTCACCTGCCCTTCAGTTTGGAGACCACTTTTGCTTCATAAACTAGCTTACCTGTTCCTTTATCTCAAATGAAGAGCAGCCTTCACTCAAGGCCCCTACAAGCCCACGCAGTCAATGTGCTCTGACACCATCCACGCCGAGGAGGCACCGCAGGGAGGGGAAACTGCGGGGAAGGGAATCCGCGGCTGCCCTAGGATGCTGCGTGGGAGCAGAGTGAGCGCCGCAATCCACGCCTGGATCACGCAGACGCTGCCAGCAAATCTGGAGTTTGATCCCAGCTCTTAGCCCAATCCCAACCTGGCTTTGTGCGAATGTAAATCTCTTTATCTGTCAAGTGAAG
Source organism: Nothoprocta perdicaria (assembly GCF_003342845.1). Lineage (NCBI taxonomy): Eukaryota > Metazoa > Chordata > Aves > Tinamiformes > Tinamidae > Nothoprocta > Nothoprocta perdicaria. The sequence continues at coordinate 5,602,244 of NW_020455205.1, read as the reverse complement.
ATAATGCTACTACCACACAGTGCAGGAGAATTAAATGGATAAAGTTCATAAAGTGTTTGAGATGTCAGATGAAGTATATATAAAACCTAAGTATCCTTACAGAGAGCTCTGATAGCTGAGTATCAGAAAACTAACAGGAAGAAAGGCACTGCAAGCACGGCAGTCTGATTCCAAGCGCTGGTGCTTGCGGAAAATCAGTGTAATGCCCGAGGAGCCCAACCTCGGGAGGAGCAGCTGGAGGCGAGGGCAGGTGGCGGGGCCGGCGCCGCACCCAGCACCCTGGCGCCCGAGCCGCGCTCCCCTGCGCACACAGCGTGCCCAAGGACAGCTCCGCAGGAACAGCCTGCGCCTCTCCCGAATGGGAGATACCCGTGTTTGACCTGGGGGACTCACTGCACACCCCTACTCTGCGGCTGCCAGGCTATTCCCATGCCAGGGGCTCCAGAGGGCCTGGAGCAACCGGGCACCAGCCTGGCCCTCGCGCGGGGCTCCGCAGAAACACGCGGGCGAGCCGGGCACTGACTGCGGAGCCAGGGGCCCGGGCACGCTCCCGCGTCCGTGAGGCTGCAGCTCTCTCTGCAGGCTCCCCCACAGCAGCGGCAGCCCGAGCAGCGCAACGGGCTGAAAATCCAGCTGAAGGGCTCCCCGGCCCCACGGTTTAACCTGGCCAGGAGAAACACTGCGTTATCATCAACGCCCGGTCGTGCCTGGGGGACAGGCATTCCCTTGCAAAGGAATACCAGGAATATCGGTGGCACAGACAGGATTCAGGAGGACAAATATTTTCTCTCCTCTTTTATCACCCCATTATTTATAAAGTTTTTTAATCTTGTACATTTTTTTTTCCTTCATTTCCCTTCAGAGTTTGTCTTTCTCTTTGGCAAACATTGATTTTTTTTTTCATGTTTTTTTTCCAGTGAACCTTGAAATTAAAATGTCTTTTTTTTGTTTAATTTCTTTTTGTACGCCAGCCTCATTGTCAGCACAGCAAGAGCAAGGTGCTTTGTTAGATTACCGCAGCTTCAAAGCTACTGAAGGGAAGAGTTGACCACATTTTTTTCCATATGTGTACTGCTCCTTTTTAAGTTGCAGCTATTCCTTTGCAAAACAGAAACAAGCCCAAGCTCCCAGAAGCATTTTAATTTTTTAACATTTAAGTCATTTCTTACCAAATTATATCCGTTTTAGGAATGGTGGAGTTCTTTGTCCTTTTAGTGGACAAAACATATATATAGAAACTGCTGTCTACAGGAAAATAAGCAGAGTCTGCAGGCAGAGGGAATACCTTTTATTAGACCAACTGATACAGTTGGGAAAAAATGGATAAGCTTTCAGACACACAGGCAGAAAGTGCTTCTGGATTTTCAACTATATTAATTGTTCCAATAAAAAAATATAAGCTCCTTCTGCAAACCTTGCCTGCCTTCTACCACCTTTCTGCCATGGCTGCTACAGCAACACTATTTCTAGCATAAAAAATATAAATAAAAAAAAGCATAAAAAATATAAAACTTATTTCCAAGTGTTTTTCTTCAGAACTTCTGTCTGTTCCCTTTCCTATAGCAGAGATTTTTTTAAAGCAGAGTATTTTTAGGAGAGAATAATTTTTATGATAATTACTTTGTCATTGTCATTTTATCTGCTCTAGCAGAGTTCTGTTACTCAGTCCTGACTAAAAACGCTTTTATTCTTTTCCTAAGTAGCCAGGGCGCTGCAGGTTATGAAATTAAAGCTTAAATTATAGTAGGGTAAAGTGGCTGGGCCCAGAAACACAGATACATTTGTCCCCTTGGTGAGCCTGACGTGCCATCGCGGAGTTAGGAGATTCTGCCATCTTCAAAACGCTCGGCTAAAATGAAATCCTCCATAAATTAAAAGGGTTTGCTTAAGCTTTGAGACCTAGGGTTATACATTATGCTAAGCGAGTATAACCATCTGTGTTCAAAGGCTAAAGAGCAGGTAGTAAGTGTTTAAAGCAGCAAGAGTCGTGTGGGTTTTTTCTTTGGAAAAAAAAAAAGCCTTTAAAATGGATTGTTCTAGGCTATAATAAACTATGAATTGTAAAAGGTTAATTGACAAAATGATACTTGTCTAACACCATCTCTGTAGTAGCAATCATTGCTGAATCCATAATTCAGGGGTCCTGCTATATTGACAACTGCATTTCCTCAAAAAGACTCCAGTTATTTCCCCAGTCTGTTTAACCCTGGTAATTAATTATGGATTTACAAGGGCCGGTGGCGGCGCGGGGTGCCCGTAACCGTGCGCTCCCGTTGGGAATGCCGCCGTGCCGAGCGGGCAGCACTTCGGGTCAGATCCCCTTCTTGCAGAGCCTCTGACCTGCAAATCCGATCTATTCCCCCCCAAACTGTATTTCTTTTTCAATGAGATTCAGTATGTTAGCACTGAACAAATGGGTAGGATTTTAAGAGTAATAAACATTCAAACCTCCTCCATGTATCACGTTTCCGGAGTGCCGAAGATAACCTTATCACAATTTAAAAGATTCCCTTTAAATTCTTTTCTAAACACATTACGCCAAATGAGAGTTTTTGCTTGCTTGTTTGCTTTCACAAAAAGCAACGCTTTCCCACCAGGATGACAAATAGAGTCACTGGTATTGCTATTTTGCAGAAAGGCTTTGCCAAGCACTGGCTAAGTCAGCTCCTTTTGTGACTATAATGAAGTGAAGCCAATCTAGGCATGTTACAGTTTGAACCAAAAAAACGGCCAAGACTTAATAAGAAGGGGCTATCATGAAGACTCCTTAATTATAATTCATTACTTTTTTTCCTCAAACAAAATACACGACAGCACAAACTTATCAGCTATAACAAAGGATGTTTAAGAAACAAACCTTGTCAAAATAAATGAATTAGGAGCATTCATCCCTCTCGGGAGGGCGATAATGAAGCCCGTCCTGTGGGCACCCGCGCCGCTCCGTGCCTCGCTCGCGCTTTGCCACTCACGTTGCATTCCCAGGCACGGGCACAAATCCGTAACTGCGCTTGGACCCGCTCTCATCCTGCCAAACGTGGGGCATTTTCTCTGTCACAGCTGCCCCAAACCAACCTGCAACTGGTGACAACGCAGCCACCTTGATGTTCCTCTCAAGCAGTAGAGCGGCTGAGAGGCTCGCTCGAGGGTATGTTTGCTTTTGTGCAAGTACAGGAGCACCCAACACTCCCTCCCAGGCAGGCAACTTCCCCGGAGCAGCATGGGCTGGCTCACTGAGTGTTTACTCAGGTGTAACACAACAATCTCAAGCACAGACGATGCTGATGGGTCTGATCTAAATCAAGCGCTACGAGGACCTGCTCAGATTTCTGCCCCCTCATAATGCTGTGGCTTTTGCTCCCCAAAACCCAGCTCATAACCAGCTTCATGACTTACACCAGCTCTCTCAGTTCTCCGGAGCCCATCGTGCACTGTAACGGGCCACCTGCATCTGTCACTGCCGCGGCCACCTCCCTGGCTGCAGCAGCCCGCTGAGGAAGCACAAAAGGGGATCACACTCGTCACGGTCATTCGCTGGTGAGCAGCTCCAAAACCCAAGCCCCAAACTCATCGTTCAAGTGAGAGTGTGGAGCAGACAGGAGCATTTGTGTGCAGACAGCAGCGTGCTGCCCAGGACCAGTCTCCGCTGGAGATCCAGTCTGCCTTCGGAAGAGCTGCTCAGAAGTGCCACAAGTCATTCCAGCACTGAAGCAGCCCAATAACTCCTACTAGGTATCTCTCTAGAACTGCCAGATTTTTAACAAAGCTTGTGGTAATTATTAGTTAATAATGCAAATGGCATTTCTTAAAATTAGGACAGGCTACACCTGTTGAATGGTGATTCACAGCTCTAATTGGAGAAGAGCTTCAAGAAGGAGAAAATAGGCCAGGCTGACCCACATAAACAAATGCAGTCAGCTACAGCAAGCTGCTGTGGCCTGTTTACAATGACACTTTGGCAGTGCGGCACATAAAGAGTCACTGAGTGCTCAGTTAGGCAACTTAGGGTCCATTTCCCAGTAATACACATAAAAATATCCCAGTGCAATTAGCAAGTGCTTTTATTTGGTGGAAGAAAGAAGCACATGCTACTAGCCTGGATCCTATGGCAACATGAAGCTTTTAGTACGGCCTAGGTGAACGCTGAGACCTGTCTGAAACTGCAGCTCACAGGGATAGTCCCTCCTATGCATTGATTACAATAAAACGTAAAGACTGATTTTCAACTTAAGATTTAAATGAAAAAAATCACTGCAAAAATAATCCCCTCTAAATGCATTACTTATGATACTGTATATCCTAATTACAGGAAGAATTAAAATTATTTTCTATTGCAATGCACATGTATTTTAGTATTATCACCTGACTGGAATAAATACCAAACTGTTATTTTTCCAAGTTCTGGAGAAATAAGTGGGAACTAAACAGAGCTCTTCTAGTACCTCTGCAACACTTACAGAAGGGTTTTTTTGGAGGAAAGGATGGAAAAGGTGCATGTGTGAAATGAGAGGAAACAAACCCTGTCCTCCTTCTGGACTAGCAAACTTGGCCAAATGGAGCCGTTTCTGAACCCAGGCTCAAGCAAACAGCCACGTGTGTGAGATGTCTGTGGAGAGTCAGCACTGCCCCACATTTTATGCCTCTTCACCTGCTCCTCCACAGTGCTGACCCTGGGAACCCTCCCTCATGAGCTCCTCCTCTGCTCTACATAAGGTCACGAAATACGGACCTTGCAAAACCAAAACCAGGCCCTGCCTTGGTGGTGACTCTTTTCTCCTGGTGATCTCCAGCCTCAGAGAAAGCTCTTGGTGGAGGGCATGATTTCCACCGACCTTTAGAGAAACATCCCAATCCCACTGGAAATGCCGAGCTGTTTTCCCTGCTCCAAGCTCATTCCCACCAGCCCAGATACAGCTCTTCGCTGGCCTGCAGGGCTCCGTCTTCCTAACAGCACCTGGGGCACCACGGCCACATCCCTGCAAAGCACCGACAGCTCCTGTCACCATCACAGCACAGCATCCAAAGGTACTGGCAAGTACTGGCTTAAAATTATTGCCACAGAAATGTAAGCCAGATGCATAATTTCGCATTAACAAATTATCTACCACTAGACTCAGATCCTCACAGCGCGGGAAGCCAAGGCGGGCAGAGCAGACTGGCGATAATCCAGCCGACTTGCGCCTGGCACGAGCTGGGGCATCTCGGAGGCTCCGGCATCAGCAGCGAGGACAGGTCAGTCCTGTGCCCGCCGGCAACGGGACAGGCCTTGTTAAAGACACCACTTTTGCCATGTTAACAGAGAAATGTGTGCGTCTGGCCTGAGGCTCGGTGCGACACGGGCAAGCCGGTCTGGGGATAAGCCAGATATCTCAGTCCCATCCAATCTTCATTAAAGAAAAAAAAAAAGCCTCCTGTTCATGACTTTACATTCATAAATACTCTCACAATGTCAAGGGATGGGGTTGGGGGGGTTCATCAATTCATTAGATCTGCTCCCATGAATTATTTATATGCAGTGCTAAAAATGGTTCTGAAACATTACAAGAATTCAGTATCAGTTTTCACAGTGGGATTTCATCATTTTAGCACTGGAGCATAATAGCCTAATGCAATACTAATACGATATGGTGCTAATAGGGTACAATGAGACTTCTCTCTAATATGCAAACATTTCCATGTTGCATTATTATTTCTTTTAAGTTAATATGATATGGTGATAATATGATGAAATGAATTAGTTTCATATCATTGTTTGCATGAGTTGCGCATATTAAAAGAATATTTCCCCCCTCCTCCTGAATTCACTTGGAATGAGCTTGAAAATTTACCCTGTAGTTATTCTTATGCTAATGAGGCTGTTTAGTAGGAAACATTCCCACTGTTGCTTATCCAGCTGAAGAAAGAATAGATGCGTGTCATCCCTTGCTGAAATAAAATTTTTCCTGGCCTGTTTTGAAAGCTTCTGTCCTAAACACGTTCGTTTTAATGTTTCCCACTAGCTGACAGACCCACTGCACATTTACAACAAATTCCCAGGTCAATATTTATCAGGAGCGCTCCGACACCAGCGGACACGTCTTCCCTGTCAGCTGCCGCTGCCTACGAGGAGGCACCGGGAGCAGGCGGCCGCGGGCCCCGGCGAGCGTGGATGGCGGAGCGCGCCGCGGAGACGGAGCGCTGCCTGCTCCGGGGGCAGCGGGACAGCAAGGCCGGCACTGCCCTCCGCTCTTTCAGGATGTCTCGCTCACACCAGGCGCTCTCCCCGGCCCGTGAGCCTGTCCCACAAGAGACGCGCCAGGCGCTGAGCAGCCTCATCCCCTCTGGCCTCATGCAGATCCGGGAATCGCCTTGGCATCCCTGCAAATCCAGCGTGACAGAATCCGAATTCCAGTTATATATACAACCTTGGACTCGCATGACGTTACTCAGGAAAATTTTACACGTGAGGTTAATGGTACATGTACAACACTGAAACCCTTCCCAAACGTTAGAGGTTTAAAATGTCATAAATAAAAGAGTCCAAAGTTTTTTAATTATCAGATTTCCAAAGCTACTCTGCATAATTCCCTGCTTAATCCAATCTTAAACTCATAAGACACTCATACTGATGACATTTCCTCTCCATTCTGAATGGGGATTATTTTTTTAAGAGGATATAGAACCTGGAAATATTTCAATGGGTCTGATATTTAAAGCATATTTAATGGCATTTATGTTTTAATCTTCTTATTGACTAAACTTTAAAGAGAGCTGCAAGTAATTCAACAGTGCAAAAAATAATCAGACATCTGTTAATAACAAAACCAGCAGAGCTAATGGGTCAGTTGATTCATGAGCAGGGTGAAGATGGGAATGACTGGCAGGGCACTCCAGAGAACCTTGTCTTTTACATTTGAGATCTGGAATAAGGACTCACATTGCTCACATCTCCCGACCCTTCATAAAATCTGCACCGCTCAGGGACTTTGGCAATGGAGTGATCAGAGCCCTGCGAGCCAAACGTGCCAGATTCCTTATAAATGAGCAGATTACAGGATACTTTGCCAGGCAGGGAGCAGAGGCAGCTGAGTAATTCCCTAGCTTTTATCCGGCGCTTCTGGCCTGAACACAACGTAGCGGAGGCCAAGAGCTCTCCGGGGATGACTACTTACATTAAACACATCTCAGAGAAGAAGAAAATTATACATATATATTTTAAAAGTCTTTTTTTTTTCTGAACCTTAAAGTGATAGAAATGATTTCTGCAAGTTCAACCAGACCTGCCCGGGTGCTGTCCTTGTGTGGCTGGGGAAGCATCCATCTCCTTGCCTGGGAGCTGCGCGCTGCTCCGTCCCCTAAACTTCATGGGATCACAGAATCATCGGGGTTGGAACTCCCCAAGCAAGCACTCACCTCCTCCTGTCCTGGTCCTGGAAGAGCCACCAGAGAGCTCCCCGCTCGCCCCTCTCCTCACGGGCTGCCTAACCCCAGCAGCCAGGAGCTGCTTGGTCAATGTACGGGTATTAATTAGCCGTGATCCTGTTTAACCCCCACACTCTTTCATGTAGCTCCATAACGAAGCCCAAAGCAGCGTGAATCTGCTCTCTTCCCAGACCAGAGCCCCTGGCAAAGGGCAGGAAGGCGGGATCAGCCACAACCCTGCAAAGCAAAACCCTTGTCCTGGAAGGCAGAACACGTAGGTCTTGCACAGCTTAAGCACAGCAAATCCAGACAATCTTCTACTAGGAAAATCAAAGATTTCTTAGCATTACCATTACTATTGCTCCATCACTTGTGGAAAACAGCTCCAACTACCAGGAAATAATTATGAACAAAGCCCAGTTAATTATACAAGACATCTCAGCTGCCCTAATTAAGGATCAGTTCAATACTATTCACTTGGTAATTCTTTCTTTTTTTTTTTTTTTAATTGTGAATAGATTTGGTAGAAGATTGCCTGATAAACAAATAATGAGATTGGATACCCAGAAGGTACCTGATTAATAAAATTATTTACCAATCATTCACTTCTGACTTGTATCAGCCTTTCTTCAGCATTCAGAAAAACAAGAATCGCAAAGGATGGGTTTCAGGGATGACATCCCTTCCTGTCACAGATCTCCACTGACCTGGGCCAGGGAGCGAAGGTCTTACCCGTGCAACCCTCATGAAATGGGGGATGCTACTTAAGAGTCCAAAACAGCATTAAGGCCCTGATGCAGCAAAGAGCTGCATGCAGGTAGAGCCCTGCATCTGCACAAGCCTCCCCGACTTGACTCGGTGCAGGCACCACGAAACCATGACCAGGAACAGGAGTCTCCTGTTGGAAATGTCCCCAGTTTAGTCTCAAAACCTCTTCAAATTACCCCCAGATCAATGGCAGACTACTGTATTTTAAGGAGGAGAGCTATATATATATATATATATGCATGTATACAATGTATACTTTATATACTTCAATATAAATGTTGACCAAAATAAACTTTATATACATTTTAAACTATGATCTGCTAGTCTCATGTTTTAAAAGTAAACTGAAACAAATTGCTTACTTTTTAATGGATTATAGAAGGAATTCAAGCATATTTTTCTATCCTTATATAATCAATACCTTTAATACATTTATAAATTATTAATATTCTGCCCACAAAAGTTAACCACCTCTGAAGAAGCAAAATTGCTCAATACAGTTGAATAGAAAGAAAAAAAATATGGAATTAAAAGATTTCTTCACACTTTTGAAAGTTTCAAGTGGCTTACTAGCACAGCTGAAAACCATACAGTATACTATTTAATGTAGTATATTAGCAGCAATTTACTCATTAATTTCCCTTCCTTCTGTGGCACCATAAAGGGACTTGGCATATAACTGTTTAATCAGTCTAAAGCCTGTACCATGAGGGCTGTCTTATTACATTCCTCCTAGAAATGAATCTTTTTTCCAGATGGGAAGGCCTTGAGTAAGAGGAAGGGGCTGAGCTAATGCAGGAGTGAGTGTAAGTCAATATTATTCAGGATCAGTGCATAACATTACACAATATTCCCAGCGCTAACACCAGAGTGCTCCTGCTGCCATCTCTTTGCCAATATTGTTGGTAATATCATAAAGAGGACATACATCTTACCACTAATTAATATTATGTGCTATATTCATTTAACTGCATTTCATTAGCTGAATTATCAAATTAGATAATAATATACTACATAATCCTCTAAGATGTGTCTCATTTTTAAGATTTGTGTCTCATTTGCTGAATGAAGAGAAAATAAAACAGATCTCAAAGTGCTGGCTAGAGACCACAAACTTTCAATGTAGCTCTGAACCTGAATTTCTTGTACCAATTCGTATTCTATCTGTTCTAATAAGACAGAATTAGGCTATCTTAGACAAAAATGATAGATAGTATTAGACTATAATTTCCTTTAAAAATTCAGGACAGCTGGACCATAGCTGAGAATCTCAGCTACACTCGTGATTTTGCGATGATTTTTGATTAGAGGTACCAGAAAGGTATGAAACTATGAGACCATGAAACCACTTCCAGAGCCTGTGGTTGCCCACTACAAACTAGAATGACAAAAGAATGACTTTTCATTAACCTTGCATGGACCTTTTGAGCTCCCTCTTATTTCCTTAGTTTGTGCCAATGTTGAAAAAGCTGTGACTGACATCACCATAAAGTGGTCTCTGGCTCTTTAAAGTCATTTCCTTAAAAACATGAACATATATCTGAAAATAAGTGCTGGATTTCAGCAGCCTCTTGTGTAGCCTAGTAAAATAGCAGGAAGAATAACATATAATTACCCAGATTAACTTTTCCAACTTGAAACACGAACATTCATCATTACAAACTTGAATAGATGTTACGTTCTAGCGTGTAAACTTCTGTATTTCCTTTTTGAAAAGTCTAGAGGCAGAATAAATTGTTGCCAACATAGCCAGAAAGTCCGGATCGAATTCTTAAGGGGGGGAGAGGGGGGAACCCAACCCCAACAGCTGTCACTTGTGTGACTGCTAAGAAAGTATCTCTCTTTATACAATTAAAGTTCAAGGTTGCAGCTATAATAGGCTTTTCAGCTGTATTTGAAAAGTAGATTCAAATTGTTAGTCACCCCTAACCTTGTTAGAGATTCATAGTGTCGAGTACGCAAAGCAGAACAGAGTGGAAGGGTTATAATGCACTTACTGGAAGAAAAGAAATGGGTCCTGCAGCAAGACAGAATATTGTGCAGGGAAGCTACAGTGTTCTGGAAAGCTTCGTACACGCTCTTTTCACACTATCTGTGTTATTCCTAGGAGAGAAGGCTTTGGAGATATAATTGTGGTCACTTACCAGTTTTATGAAGATGCTTATTTTACATCCATCCAAGAGATTAAGGAGGAGGCTGGACTTTTAGGCTTCATTAGTTATAAAAGGCATCTTTGCGTGTCAGTCCAACACTGGTAGCAGGGATGCAGGAGGATTTTCCTTCAGTAATTCAGACAGCTTAAAAAGCCGTGGTTGTCAAAAGGGCCTCTGGGCCTGGAAATGCAGCAAATTCTTCCAGGCATTTTTGGGAGCTCCTGTGGAAAAGCGATATGATTAGAGTTGCTCTCGCTTTGATTACAGCATGTTTCTCACACTGCATCACATACAAAATGGTGTGGGAGCTCTAAGTGAATAGAAGAGTGATCGGGACCCCTCTCTTTTAGGAGATACAGGGAAGGAGGTATAAAAGAGAAAAAGAAGAGGGGAAAAAAAGAAATGCCAGCAGGCCAGCCTAGCCATTTAGAAGGGTATAAAGAAATCAAGAGAAAGAGGGCACTGAATGGGTAATGCTGAGCAATCATGCTATCGCATCCAAGTATTTGCAATGTTTGCTTCTTGGAGCTATATCAGCATGCAGCACAGTCCTGCTTCCCATCCCAGAATAATGCCAGGGCATCACCCCGTGACTCACTCCAGCTCCTCTCTGACGCTCATCACCAAGCAGAGACTTCTGTGGCAGCTCTGCAAATTCCACGCTCCAAACGTCACTTCCAGGAGACTCTGAACTGACATCTCTTGAAATTTGCAAAATGTCATTTTAAAAGTACATTTCACCCCAACCTGCTCTGAATCTGGGGGAAGAAAAGAAGAAAAAAAAAGTATTTAATGTTCCAAATGTTCCAAAGTTTTCTTCTCATAATATTTTGAAGAAAGTCAAGAATTTGAAAACAGTGCTACATCTGTGTAAACTTCAGCCTGTGCCCATCATGTAGATTTTAGGCAACTCCAAACCTCCTTACCAGCATATGACTTCCATTTAAAAGAACAGCTATTCATTTTATATATATACATGTGTGTATGTATGTATGAGGCTACAGATTCCCAAATGCATAAATTGTAAACTATATTAAATATGCTGAAAACTGCCTGAGGATGAGTGCTGCTCTTCTGGGCTAATTTCTCTTCTAAGCCATGGTATGAAAATTCCAGTTAATGGGCTCATGACAAGACTAAACAGGGGTAATAGCAGACTTAATCAAGAAAACAAATGGGGTTCATTAAAAGCTGGTACTCAGCAGATAATCTTTGCAGAGTTCACACCTCAATCTACATGTCCCCATTACAAAAAAAAAAAAAAAAATCCAGCTGTTTTTATCTCAGGCTATTGAGCCAATTCAGTGGAACTTAATAATTGAAAATATTAGACATAGTTAACTTTGGACTTCATGTTCCATGCTTTAAAGACATGTCCTCTTTCCAACTCTTTATCTCAGTATTTAATGTAAAATGCTCTATAGCAATTGCTTCTCACCACTGGAAGCACAAATTTGCTGTAGTTTCCATGCCAGCTTCTAACATAGAGCTTGAAACAATGTTCTAGCACTGAAGATATTTCTTGACAAATGCCACTAAGGAAAGCCTTAGGTATGTAGGCTGGATATAGCACAGATGTGCAGACACTCAGCCTGCACTGTGCATTTGTGTAAGCAGAAAGGCTAGAAATGGAAGCCAATATTTTTCTTTCTTTTTTTTTTTTCCTCTTCTAGAAATCCATGTCATTTACCATCCCTGAAATCCATGTTACCTACCTGAGCTCTCTAAGCACCAAACCTAGAACTCACCAATGCCAATGGATGCTTTTTGGCATGTTTGGACCAGAAATTGACAGCTACATTCAACCTGTTTGGTAATGTTCTCTCTTTGTGAAGCTACTCAGACTTGCTGCAGCTATTGCTAAAAGATGGTATTCTCTATCTCTTTTCTTCACCTATGGAAAACTTGACTCCTAGTTTATTGCCTTTCATTTGGTTCATCAGGACTTCAGCAAAAGCTGAAAACTTTCCCTACCACCTCCTAATTACTTTAGGGAAGTCGCCTTGTTTTCTGGTTCTTCCAGCTCTATTTTGGGCAAAGCACATTTTGTGTTGAAGTGCTCAAACTCCTTTCAGGTGGCTGCATCCTCTACAGCATGTGGCTTTACACAGTGCCTAAATTTGCTAAGGCAATTTGAGCATTAATCTCACTGCTAATTAATGTCCTATAATAATTCTGACCTTTAAAAAGCATCTTCCAGCACTACTATTATATAGGCCTGCTGAGTATATATATTTTTTTGAAAATTTTCCACCTACCACTTCTGCTGTCACAGGACCCTCAGCTCTCCTAAGTGCCGCTCACTGAGGCTGGAAATAGCCCTGGCTATCATTTTAAAGTTTGTTTTTGTTTTTCTCCTCTGTTTGCTTTTAAGGCTTGATTATCTCAGTTACTCTTGCAGAAAGCACTGAGTGACACAAGTTGCTTGCTGTGCTAAAGGGTGCTGCGAGCTGCGCTGGAACATCTGGCACCTCAGCAAGCACATTCACGTGCAAGTCAGTGGGTCCAGGTACATGCAGATAATGCTGGTGACCACCTGAAAGTTATGGGTGAGCTGTGGAGAGTCTGAATCCAGCGTGTTTGGTGCACAAGAGCCCACTGCTAACATCCCACTTTGGGGATACAGTGTCCACAGCCCCTTCTGCACAAATTCGAGGGGTGTCTATGGAACATGAACACTTCTTTGCTTCCAGAAAACAGCTCTGCTGCCTCACATGGTCACCCACAGCTGTTCTGTGGGAACAACTATGGACTTTCTAGTCAGGCAGTGTCCTTCACTGACCAATAGTAACAATAAAGGAACAATTATTAAAAACTTATTAAAAAAAGAATAAAATTAGGACCTTCCTTTGTGGTAGCTATGTGAGAGGTCCAGGAAGGCATGCTGCAGTTCATGTTTCTGTGCTTCTGCAATCATAAATATATCTCATAAAATAACTGGTCTGATAGGAAAAAAAGTATTTTCTATATTTTCTACTTTTTAAATTAATCCAGAAAAGTGAAATAATATGTCAAGCCAGAGACTACCTTGCTGTGAATACCCCTCAGAGAAGAGACAGGGCTTGCAGCTCAGTTTCCCTCACCCAGCACCCTGAGAAAAGGGCCTGGGCTAATAAGCTGCCTTTCCCACACCTTTCTCCTGTAGCCCATTTTGCTGGCTACTGAACACCACACAACACAGAGGACTTACCCCCATCTCCGTACTGCAGCTGGGAAAAGCTAAATGGAAGAATCAAGTGCCTGGCCTCAGCTACAAAGAGCATGTTTGCCCGAGCTGGGAGAGGGCAATGGGCACCATGTAGCTGCTCCAGCGAGCGGCACCTGCCTCGTGCAGACACACTGTTCACCCGAGCAAGCAGCCCAGCAGAGAGATCCCACCTGACCACAAACCCAGCCACCACCTTCAAGCTCTTCTGTGGCCACCAGATATTTCCTCTTATAGTCACCTGCTGTGTTAAGGCTTCCTTTTCAAGGAAGGGAACAGCTGGAGCCAATGTTTCCACATATTGCAAACAGAAAAACCCAGGAGACTGCCAAAAGGCACAAGAACATCTTCAGGGAAAAGGACTGTTTAAGAAATGATAGTGACAAGATATGAATCCCCGTGACTAAGTGTTATATCCGTTATGTCAAGCTCATAAACTTGGAAAAAGATGCAAATTTTGCTTGTTACAAAAATAATAGCAGAGATTTTTTGAGACCTCCAAAACCACTGTGACAATATCCTTGCGGGACTGCAAAGCCATCTTTTATGAACCCAGCATCAGAGATTTCCTCTTACACGGTTTCATGAACACTGGGGATTTTCAATGGTTTTGCTTGACATACCACCAACATTCAAGTGTATCATTTGAGGCGTGTTTTGCAGCTGTCAGAAATCTCTACCTGTACAACACAGCATCAAACAGAAGAAAGCTTGCCATAAAAGAGCTGCTGAAACTGTATTCACCTGAAAATTGAGAGGTTTGAGTAAGAAGAGACACATCCAAAACATGGCACTGAAAAAGACAAAAACATTGTTGATCCTTTGTGTAATCTTGCTAAAGTCAATATCATCAAAACAGTCTTATATAAATCATTAAAACCACAATGAAGGGGAACATGCTTATAGGAGGCAAACATCACACATTAGCTGCTTTGTGCAAAGGGCACCATTCACGGGTCCTTTATGATAGATACAAAATGCCTACATCACTTAACACCATTAGAGCTGCTTATGAAGACAGCACAGAGGAAAGAAAGAAAGAAGTCCTGTCAAAGAAAAGCTGAGCTAAGAAACCCCACCCGGAGAGAAAGCAGCTGTGCTGGGTGAAACCCAATAGCTGAAAGACTCGTCCATGGAACGTGCTCATACCTCTGGTGGCTCCACCAGCCTGGGCAGAGCCGGTGAGCAACACGGAGCCCGGCACAGGCCTCATCCTGCAAAGGCAGCAGCAGAGGCCTCGGGGAGACCTGATCCTTGCTGTGCCCAACTTGGATCCCACGCATGAGGCTTCTGTCCAGGGAACACGAACGGCTGCCTGCAGCATCAGATAAGTTTTTTACATTTAGGTGTGTTACATCTATTCCAAGTAAAAGCGTAATGAAAAAGCTCTACCTGAACATAAATCTTAAAGCTGCTCTGCAGGGTTGTGTTTTGGGAATCTGGGAGCAGGAGACCTACCTACCAGGTACCTAGTAAGACCAAGCTGGGCGTATTAAACAGGTTGGGTTTAAACAGGTCCCCACCTGCTCCATGGCTTGTAGAAGCTCTCCCAGCTTTCCCTGTCCACCTGCAAGGGCCTCACACAAAGCACGAGGTTGTAACATCACTGGCACCCAGTAATGCCCAGCACCTACAGCACTGATTGCTGCTTCTCCAGCTCCTTCCTGGCCAGAGCTGAAGGCAGAGGGGAAGAGGGCAAAGAGATGGAGCTGCCCTTTGACACTCACATTCAAGCCTCATTGCCACAGCCTCTAGAGAATTTTCTGAGTAGGTATCAGGTATTTTCTGGGAGCATTTTAGCTCTCTGAAACATCACTAAGTATTCCTGACAAAAGTAATTTGCTAAGAAAGTTTTTGGAGGGGAGGAACCCAGACAAGTTAGCTTGAGGATTTCAGACACAAAGATGACATTTTTTTTGTAGTAGTAATCCTATTACTGTGGATATCATTTCCAGCATATCTGAATGCAGCCTCACTTGTGCTGAACTTGATGTCACACATTCAAGACATTTCTCCAACGTTTATAAGAGGGAGCTGAAAATTATCACTGTGAAAAACATTTCGTATTTTGCAGCCATTTCTGTATGTTTCAAAAGATGCATTTTCAGCAACATTAAATCAAGGGTTTTTTTTTGCCAGGACTCCTTTTAGTTCAATTCAAACAGTAAAATTAATTTTGCCATTTTGTAAATTGTGGCATCATGAAGAACAAGCACAATCACCTGCTCTTGAAGTTTTACCAGTTCATCACGGAGAGCCCCGCTCGCCCCGCGCCGCCAGGCCCCGCTCCCACCGCGTCCCCCCTTTTCCTTTGCCCTGCAAGGGACCCATTTCACACCCGGATGCAGCTGGCTTCACACACCGCAGTTCACTCTTCTCAGGGAGAGCTTTGCTTGTGATTTCCCCAGCACCTCTGGGAGGCAGGGGAAGTGCTCCCCGTTTTGAATACGTGGGAGTATTTTTAGAGGAGTGAATTATCTGATGCTTATCTCCAACACCAAGGCCTGTAGGTGCAATATCCAGCTCCCGAAGCCCACGGACCTGCAGGAATTTATAGTGGCAGATTGACAGCAAGGTTTTTTCTGCAGGTTGTTTATATTATTGTAAGCTGCTTAGGTGGAAAGCTTGAACAGAATGCTAGATAAAAAGAAAATAGGTTTTAAACCTCCAGTAACTCTTTTTTTTCCCCCCTAACTTGTTCTTGAGCAAAAAAATGCAAGCCCTGGGGAAGGCCCTGACGGATCCTTCCATGAGGACCTGGCGCAGAGTCCACGAGGTGGGGAGGAAGGGGACACAAGCGAGGCCAGCCAAGGATCCTCCTGCTCAGGAATGGGAATAAGTGAAGGGCCTTCACTTTTTCCACAGATAGGATCCTGGTTTCTGCAGGATTACATATCTTAATTACTACAGATTGCTTTTTCCCTATATTCTGCCCATAGGCAAGGATAAATTTCATTCAAATGTGAAACTAGCAATTATGCTGGCATTTTCCATGGGGAACAAAAGACAAAGGGTTGGAAAATGAATGTTAAGCAGAATACTCCTATTAGTAATTTTCTAGGGTTCCAGAAGCTAAGAAGACCAGCAGCAGCTCTAGTGAAAATCATTTGAGCTTAGGGTCATAAATAAAACAGTCAGCTCTTACAGTAACACTGACCTTTTTGAGGACATGGTCATGTCTACAGGCCACATAATACACCTTTATTTGCAGAAGGAAAAAAAAAAAGAAAAAAACAGCTCAATGAATAAGTAAGAGAAGTTCTCCTAGGTAAGGCCAAATGTCAGTTTGTGCCAATGCCTTCCACTATCATCCTAGGCAGAGGAGGAGCTGACACTCCATGGAAATACCATGTTCAACTTCCTATGAAGGTGCTGAACATAAGCACAGCAGCTGATGTCAGCAGAAAAGCAGGACCATTACTTATAATTTGTGTCAACCAAAGGGAAATGCAACTGTCATGGAACAGAAAAGAATAGCCTGTGGTGACTCACCTGTCCCTTTGGATGATGACAAAGGAGGAAGCAAAACCAAGAAAAAGTCCCATTCTATGCCTGGACCAGTGGAGAGCACCTGAAAATGGCAATTTCCCCCTTCACGCTGCTGGGTAACGGGGACAGCCCAAGCAGCCTTCCTGTCAAGTATCTGCCACCGGTCTGGAAGAGAAAGGTCTTCTTCATGCTTGGAGAAGACATCACTTGGCCTGAGTCAAGTCCCTGCTGGAAGTTTCCCTGCAAAATATATAAGAAATATCAGTGATTTGCATTCATTGTAGCAAAAGCAGATACTGAGAGGGAGAGAAACCCTGTAACAGTAAGCAGCTCCTCTAAGTGGTACCACAAACCCAACCGCAAAAGGGCAGCTGAGTTCTTGTGCAAAACATGGTATAAAGCCTGACAGTTCTCAAACGGTAAAAATAACTGAGAACAAATTCACAACTTGAGGCAAATTGAGCAACAGCAATTCAGTGTGTACTCAATAAAATAAGACATTTCTTCAGTATACTCTCTAATAATTTAGCATATTAGTAGCTGTGTAATAGCAGCCTATTTCTGTCCTGGGAGCACGATTAGTTGGCTCAACTTTAATTCAAGTTAACTAATCAAGCTCTCAGGTATGCTTGTAGGGGAAAAAAACAGGGATAAGACAGCTTTTAGTGCAGCCTTGTTAATCCAGGTAAAAGGAATAAGCTCTAAACTGACCTGCAACACGAAGGGGAGCTACTGGCCGGCCATGGGCAATCTTCATCCCTGAGCACAAAGCAGCTGAGGTCTTTGGGATACCATCGCACAGAGCATTTGAGGGGAAGGCCAAGCAGCCATGGAGAAGCAGAAGTAACGGCAGAGACCTGGCAAGAAACAGGAGCATAAAACAGCCTGAGATGCAGGGAACCAAAAAGGACACAGGCTGGAAAGATAAAAGCCATGAAAATACAGGATAAGACTAAGTTTTTAGCCATGTTATGCTGCCTTACTGAGAGGGCTGAGTATTTAAAACTCTCCTTTTCTAGGCAGAGACTAGCAGGCAAAAAAGCTTCAAGGAAAGGAAATGTAATCCTGTTTATCCTGCAGTGCTAGAGCTTGGGAGAATAGGTTTAATCCACAAACACAGTATTTAGGGATAGGGTACAGTCCTAGTAGGCTATGGGCTACTGCTCCATACTGGTTTAGCTAACAGGGCACAGAAGGCTAAAATGCAAGAAGCTGCATGTTACCAGCTCATACAAAAAGTTTTGATCTCTACAGAAAGAGCAAGCAAACCTTGAGGAATCATTGATCCTACCTCGGTGTCATCGGTTCTCTTCAGCTCCATACATCAGCCTAACTGTCGGTGTTTGTGAAAGGATGAGAGAGCCCCTTTCCTTCAAAATGATTGCACAGAAATTGAATTGCAGCTTCTGGGCAGCTGCAGTGTGAGGCGCTTAGGTCCTGGGATGAATATTTTCTCAGGCCTTCTCTAGCATCCGTGATTAAGTGAGAGGTATTAGATTAGTTGAGTGGCTGTTTTCCCTGCTTTTGCAGGATGCACTAGGTTAGAATAAAATCTGAATGATGGTGTGTGTAGCCATGGCCCGCTGCGCTCCTCAGGGCTGGCCCCAGACCCACCTCAAGACACACTCTGACTAAAATTAAACTAAAATCTTTTGATTTTCCTTTCCCAATTTCTTGTTCTTCTAACTGCTGCCATTGAGGTTTCCTAAGCAATCGCTAAACACAAACCAAGAATGGTTTTAAAGGGAAGTGGGCTCATCAGGTTAGTGCTGGTGTAATTCTGAAAAGCGTATGAAAGTAAAGTGGCAATGATCATGCACAAACCCAAGGGCTGATATAACATGTCTTGCTTGCACTGAGGTAAGAAATTGTAAATAAAACTTCCCATCTGATTGGAAAAATAATGAGCTCCCTGCTTTTTAAGAGCAACTACACAAAACACACACTTCTTCCTCTTGCAGAGAACATCTATTTCCTAAGGCAAAAGGAGCAGCAATGGGGAATATTATCTCTGTAGAGCAACACCTGCCTGATGTGTTGGCCACTGCTGAGAGATGCAGAAAGGGTGACACTGGCACAGGAATAAAATAGCCACAGACAGTAACACAGGGAGAGGAGACAGGCAGCCAAGGATAGTTTCTGTGCTTTTTTAAAATAGTTTACTGGTGCTGGAAGAAAGGCTGATTCCAAGGCAGGGCAGGCCAGGATGGAGCAGGACAGAGGAGACTAGAGGGCATGGAGGCAGAAGAGATGTAGTATCAGGTCTAACTGCCCCAGTGCTTTCATAACCAGCTACTGCTTTAGAGAAGGAAGGATGTTCTCCTTGCAGCTCAGTGCTGTGGAAGCCGGCATAGCGATGCGGGAAGCCCAGGAAAGGAAACAGCGGCAAAAACAAAACAATATTAATCAGACACTCAATGAAAATGACCAAATTGACCCAAAGAGGCTCAGCTTCACAAGCCCACAAAGGAACATCCGAGTTTCTGGGGTACTGCAATGACTAGACACCAATATGTTATAAAAGATTTCCTTTGCCTAGCATAGTATCTCCCAAGCACCTGTGACCAGGAAGCAAGAAACGAAAGCAAGAAACGAAAGAAAAAAAAAAAAAAAAGAAAAAGCAAGAAACGAAATCCTCTGATATTCACCTCCACACGACAGGCCCCTGCGCAGTTACTTCTCATCCCCTTAAACCTCACCACGGGCAGGGACTCTATGTCAATCGACTGATCAACACTGCGAACTACACACTAAAATGCTTCTATTTCTTACCTGGAGAACAAAATGGAAACTATGGTAACAGAGAAAGACCTACTAAAGTCCATCAGAGATGGAGAAGGTAACGCAGCCTACCTTAGTCTCGAGTCCTTGACCTCTCTGCTGAGACTCCCAACATGGGAAACGCTTCTTGTGATGGTCTCGATGAACCAGATGCAGATAATGGGACCAACAGTGCAAATAAATCTTATGTAGCCATAAGGCACTGCATAATTTCAGGTTTTATCCTAGAAAAGAACAAGAAATCCACAGCATCATGGCTTTGGTTGGTAATTTCAGCTCAACTTATCTTCACCTTTATGTGTGTTTTATATGAAACATGTCTGGCAAGTGTGCCACTGCTACAGCTTACAACATCATGTAAAATATTGCTAAAAAGCAGGGAACATTTCAGAGCTAGCTGCTTTTGTGGCTAAGTATCACTTAAAATTTTGTAGGTTTCCTTTCTTCTGAAACAAAACAGAAATTTAAAAAATGGTATGAGAAACTAACCTCTCCAGTGCTTGCCTTTTCCTGCAGGACGCATGGCAATTTTTATAACACACTCAAAGGCAATTTCCTGCGACATGACTAAAAGTAAAGCTCTTTTTTACAGTTTCTATTGTTTATGCAACACAGTAGAAGTCCTGCAGGTCTGATGACATAAAGATTAGTGTTCAAAGCACCATGCGAGTTTAAAGTGACCAATCAAAAATAGTCAAGTTTTTAATTTTCTTTTTGTTGCAGAATCTAAATGCTGTTCTTCTGGAGGGGTAGAGAAGGATGTCAGTAAGCCTCAATAGAGAAAATACATTCTATAATCTAGGATAAAATGAAGTATTTTGGCTTGTTTTCTTTTTCCAGAGCTAGTGAAAGCCACTAAGCTTAAAAGCATCAAGTTTTGTGAGGTCAGAATTTACATGAATCCCCACAATGTATTTTTGCCATTTGTCTTTCCAGGCTGATTTTTAACTCAAGCATCAATCGTTTCAAGTAGCATACAAAATCATAAATCGTGCTTTTGTCATGCACATTTATTAATTATCACCTGCTTTTGAATCTAAGACCTAATATTAGAGAAACGAAGCAAACTGCCACCTGCATTTTGAACCCCAATTTCAAACGAATCCCAAATTTGTTCTGTACTACTTCAGATCACTAAAACACTAAAAAATAGCTTTACCATAGTAACAAAGAAGTCATCTGATGCCAGATTCTCTCAGAAATCGTCACAGAACTGTCTTCATTGTGGAGATACCAGTACATGGCTCATTCTGAATTTTAATGGTCTTCTAAAAACACCACATGGACTGGACATATGAATAAACTGTTGAAGGAACAGACACTGTCACTTATCTCTGAAAAATAACCAATACTGCAGAAAAGGCTTGCAAGCAGGATTAAATGGAACAATAATTTTCTTTAATCAGTTTTGAGCTATCATGTACTACCAATTTTCGTTCTGCCTTCTTGTCTGCCCCTAAAACAGGCAGTTAACTCTGCAATTAGTGTTATGGCTTGTCTCAGATTTTAGGTCCTCAGACTTTAATGGTTCGTCTACAGAGAAGGCGAATCTGGGTTTTATAGCTCTTGGATGTTTCTTAGAACTTTCTTCCCACATCTGAGCATTAACACTTGCATATCAGTGTATCTCCACAGTGCTACCACTGCATCACAGCCACTTGCACTGCTGGGCTAGTCAGTGCTCTGCCCCATGTGGGGCGGTCAGCATTTATATATACACATACGTATAGAAAGAGCCAAACCCATCTGACTGCTATCAACTTGTAAGAGTTTCAGGACTTTACAGAACATGTACAGAACACTGCAATTACTGCATGGGGCCAGCTTTTAATGACCCATTAATCCCTCTCCGAATCTGTGCACAGAAGGGCTCTCAAGCCCTTGAGAGAGCATTTGGGCTCTCCCTATAGAGGCTTGTATGCAGATGTATGTAAAAATCAGTTTAGAAAGTTCTAATACATTTTATATGCTGCTCCTTGCCTACCCTCTCTTGTCATTTCTTCCAATGCTCTTCAACTGTCACGCATTTTAAAATGATGCAGTATATCAATTATAATTGAGTGGTAAAAAATATTATTTCTCTCTTTGCTAGATATATGGTACACGTGAGTCAAAGCAAAGACTTTTAGGATGCAGAGAGAGAATTTAACAGCAAACTGTTAATGCTTGCCTGCATTACTAAGTTTGTTTTCTTTTTTTTTTAATATATTTGTCATATAATTTTTTACTGTGTGTTTTCCGCCTCTGAAAGCATTTCCAAAGACATTATAATCCACTACCTTGTCTTATAAAAGGTCATTAGTCACACAAATTGTCATGTAGGTTGAACTCCAAGTCCTGCAGGCTGACTGGGGCTGCAGGAAGGAGCGGGGGAAGGGAAGGGGGCCAAGGGCAGAGGCAGTTGTGCCTGTGGGAAGGCAGCGCCGGCTGGACGGCGGGGGCAGCTCTCGGCGCCAGGGCAGGGGGCAGCGCAGCCCGGCCGCCCTCTCAAAGCTCCGAGGCTGTTCCAAAGCAACACACACTAGCACGGGAGCTGACGTTTGGAAAAATGAAGGTTACCATCACAGTCTAAGCATTACGAAGTAGTGCCACAATCTTCCACAGGGCTCTGCAATCTTGCCAAGTCATTTAAAGCAGTTAATGATATTTGGGGTTTAGGAGACTGAATGCTGCTTGTATACATGATTTCAATTATTACAATCTTTTCTATGAACATTTTTTTCATCTTTCTTAATAGCAGCTACAGATGTGAAACAAAGAGCCCCAACCTTTTCTTTCCCTTGCCGTCTTTTCCTTGCTGTTATTTAAACAAAACCACACTCCTCGCTTCACTGACAGACGCTTTAAATGACAGTTCTGGGGGTCGGACAGTGCTTTTATTTCTCCCTTTCCCCTCACTGAGGGCATGTTGGCAGCTTGATGCTGAACAGTGCAAAGGGGAAGGGGCAGCACGGCACAGAGCCCGCTTGTCTCAGCGCAAGTGCTGGTGTCATGGTGGGACGTTGCCACGTCTCACACACACATTCGGCCTCTTTCCACAATTCTGGAATATTTCTGGACCTTCAAAGCTTTGCTGCATTCAGACTGGTGCTGACCCATGTCTGGCTCTGCGTTTTGCTGCATTTGGAGGCTCACTGCAGGGCATGGCGGCGTTTCCTGGCCATCTTTCTCTCTTCCACCTGGAAGCTCACAGCTTGTGTGCAAGTCACTGAGAAAAGGCTCCAGGGAACATTGCTGTGCAACATGCACACTAATATCCATACCGATTTATAAACGTGCTATGATTTAATCTGTTTTTAATCAGCACAGACCACGACAGCTCTTAATTGCACAAGTGACCCAGTACCAAAGCAAAGGGCAGCTGTGCAAATGCCTGATCACGCGGTGGCTGCCAGAGCACACCCTATGAAAGGGAAGGAAAGTAGCACCAAAGTGTTTTAAGATGTAAAAATGACACAACGTTCAGTGAACACTTGCCAACATCATCTCTAATTACCACAGTGATTAAGTAGTAAAGAATTTGGTCCCATGGGGACTGCAGTTCTGAAGAAATACAGTGCCATGTGTTACAAAATTTTTTTCTTGCAAATCATTATGGAAATTCTGCTTTCTGTGGTTCTCCTAACAAACTCTTTCTTTACAAAAGCCAGGCTTCATTTGTGAAGTGCAAAGGGAGTGTAGTTTGCCTGCTTCTGAAGCTTTACGTCTTCATTGCAATATATTCAACTTGCCTTTAAAAAAATCCTTTTATGTCTCTAAAGAAAGAAGAATAGAAAGCATGAGATATTTGCATAGTGTAAGGGCTCCTCTCATCCCCACTGAAGGGGGAACAAATAGAGGAGAGGGGAGGGCTAGATGAAAGCCTCGAGACCTTAACGCAGGATGGCAGTGGCCTAACAAACACTCAGAGAAACTGCAATTAATGCAAGACCTGTTTAAAACCATAGTCTTCGGGGACACCTTACAAGACCTTTTTTTAGAAGTACTTCTTGTTTTCATATTTCTCACAGCTTAACTGAAAGCTCAGATTTTTTTCCAGCTTAGAAGGCTGGAGTGCAGGAAAAAAAACCCTGAGGTTGGGTAGCAAATGCATTCGAATTGATTTTAATTTACAGTTTACATTGAAACTTTTCAGAGCTGTGGATCAAAATGTCTATTGTACAAGCAAAATATATATTTCACCTTACTATGTTCATGTTTATTGTGCTTTATTTTCTCAGCAGGTGTCCCTAGATATATGCTGTCTTGCTTTCTTTTCATTCAGCAAAGAAAGAGGAAAAATCCGCATCCATTTGCAGAGCTAGCACAGGAGACAAAGAAGAGCCAAGGGAATAACCATGGACCTCCTGTTTTATCCTGCGTTCTGCACATCAGATCCCTGTCTCTGTCCTCCTCCTACCCCTTGCTACACAGGGCATCCAAACACATCATTGCATATTCCAGGAAGAAATATTCAGCTCTCACAAAGCACCTTTGTCATTACATCAAAGAGACCCAATTATCTCCATTTCCCTGGTGGGAAAACCAAGAGTCAAACGCTACCTGAATGGAAGGTGGGCAGCAGGGAAAGAGCGCCCCGAGCGCGCAGGCTGTGACCACCCCGGGTGCACATCAGAGAGGAGGAGGAAGGAAGAGGGCATTTCCACATACCCTGCATGGTAACGGAGCACAAAAAGGCAGAAGAGGAGGAAGGAAAGACACGATCGAGTCCCTAATGCTGCTCTTCTCACCCCACCTCCTGTCCTAAGCAAGCTGGGGAAGTGCTGCAGAATCAACCCTAAACAATTCAGAACAAGAGCAACTAATTTCAGATACAACTTTCAGAAAAAAACATAGATCCATGATAAATGTAACCAAGCAATGGCAGCATGACCAGTTACTGTCTGTCAGCTGCGCCCCATGAGCCAAACCATGCCAGGAAAATATATGAGCATGACAAAGAGCAAAACTCTATTGTTTTCAGTCTGACTCTGGTAACAAATTAAGCGATTCCTCTTACTTCTTAGTAGATATGAGGTTTATCTGGAGAGCCAGCAGACGTTCTGAGTTTCATTTTTTAAAATGAGACTTGGAGGCTCCTCCTTCTTGGCCAAGTTGTTACAAGTATGCAGGAAGATGCTCTTTTACTCCGCATTAAATAGGATGTTAAACTTAGTTTTCTAAAATCATTTCATGAATCATTTATCATCAAATATAAATCCTCAAGAACTCCTGAGCTTCCTGGTCAAGAGCACTGAACCAGCAAGAAGAATATTTAGGCAGACTTAATGGGAATGCCAAAACAGTTAAAAAAAATGAATAGAGGGACAGTGAACAGTAAATGAGTGCATTGGACTAAAACACTTACTAGTTGGTTCACTTACCATTTGTTCTATCAGCAAAGCTGATAATAAAAGTATTGCCAATTTGGCAAAGAACTTCAGATTCTCACATTTCTCCTGTATTGTTATTTCTGTGGTGGGCATCGTGACACCCTACTGCCCTCATGACTCATGAAAACCTTTTGGAGCTTATCAATATAATGTCCTTAATCAGCCAAGAAAAACACTAATATAGGATAAAATACATCAAATTGTGGTAACCAACAAATTTGTAAAAAATGTAATCTCCACAAAACCCTACGAAGATAACCACGGTTAGAGGCAAATGGATGATGTGAGTAGCAATGCTGAACCAAGACAACCTGGAAAACAAAAGTCTCCATGTGATTTGTGCAGTGCTCTTTCATGTTTTTACTCAATTAGAAGATGCTGGTGTTTCCGAGGCATCTGCTCCCAAACCTCATTAGCTGAGCTGGGGGAGGCGGCAGAAAGCAGAAAAGCAGGTTCTGGGGAGGACGTATTAGGAGAAAAGGAAGATTAAAAGGCCATCCTAGGGAGAGAGTGAAGGGAACAAAGGCAATATTCTCTGCTTGGGAAATGGCCAGGTGAGCGGTTTGGGGCATTTTGGACAAGAATTCACCTTCACACCCTCCAAATTCCTCTGGGGCTGAAATCCCCTTCAGCACCCAGACTCCTGCACAATCCAATGTCTTGGCTACCTCCAAACCCTACGGATCAGGAAGGCCTTGCTGGTAGCACTAGAGCAAGTTCACAGAGGCAGCTCTGCAACCAGGTGAGGAGCTGTGACCCAGAAGACCAGGAGCAGGACACGTCTCACCAGCAGCGTCCACGTCTGCCCCCGTCCCAGATAATCTTGCATCATTTCCAAATCATGACCTAAAACACCTCCATGATGCCCCAAAAAGCACGAGCTATTGTAACGTGAGATTTCATCCATGGCAGTTCCATAAAGCCTAAGTGCCCCCAAAACGCAGCGAGAAATTAATCAGGCTCTTCTACCACTTGCCTACTCGTATTTTTGTGTCAGGCTTAGCAATAACAGAGAAGCGACTTACAAATGCTGAGAAGTAGATTAAACTTGATTTTTCTTTTTTTTTAATAAAAATACGTTATAAAAATATATAGGACAAAAGTCATTTATGTTAAGCAACTATTTCTATTTTATACTATAACAATGCTGGCTTTCTATTTAATCAACTGTATGAATAGATAAAACCAGAAGATTTTCGTAGCTTAGCCGAGTGCAATTACAAAAATCAAATGGTGCCTAAACTGTTCTATATTGCATTTGTACAGAAATGTAAGTAACCTTTCACCTTTTTAAAAGGGTAAAACCTCTGTATTGCTTTGAAAAGGGCACTAAATGGCTCCTGCGTTTAGGACAGGATGGCAAACCCTTGTTGCTGCAATGTCTCAGATTATCCTGCTGGCCTTTGCGATGATGCCAGGCACTGGCCTTTACAGCACTGCATTTTCCCTGTTTGAAGAAAGTTGATATTTGCAGACCTCTTTTCACTGAGCAAAATCTGCAGTCTCTGATGCCTGCTAGTGGGACATTTGTTACATGCTCTGTTTTAAATGTAGTAATGCATATTTCAGTGTGGCGCTGCTTCTTCAAAAGATTAAAAACCTCTTAGTCCTGGGGGACTTGTGTCAGCATCTGATTTCATGTGCAAGGTAATCTTTAAATATTAATACGGAGCAAGGTCATGCTCTCTTTAACCCCCAAAATGGAGTTAGTAAATCATGATCTGGCAGTAAAAATATACAGGGCACATCACTATTTGTTTAGGGCAAAATCTAAATTTAAATTAAACCAAATTGGTTACTGGTATTTTTATAATCATATATATGCAATATATTATTTGTAGGCAGGGAGAAGCATGAATAGCATATGAAGTTGTAGTTGGAAAATATCTGTCAGAAGGATATTATTAAAATCTCCCCAGCTGACGGCACAGAAAGTGATATGTGAAATACCAGTTAGATAAATCTAAACTGGGAATTCAGAAGCTCTTGGGGCAAATCTGCTGCTGTCAGCCCTCTGCGGGCTGCACGGCGAGCGGTTACGGCAGATGAGCAGCGGCCTCTGGGCTCCCTGGAGCCGCTCATTTACGGCGCCACTCGGGCAGCCTCTTTGACCTCCTTCTGTGCCATCCACCCCGCCGAGCAGCTGGGAACGGGGCAGTGCCGGAGCTTGCGGGCAACTTCATGAGTCCCCCAAACAGAGGGATATTTTTTTCTTAGTCAAAATAATACATTTCATAGTTAAATTTCCTGAGAGGAGAGGGTTAGCAATTCCCGATACGTTGGCAGGGCACGTGAGGCGGCGCTCAGCTCCCAGCGCAGCTGAGGTTCGTGCCACACATAACTAGGCACATTTGTCTGGCTGCCAGGGGAGCTCCCCGGTCGCAGAGATGGGACCGGCTCCGTCCTGCACAAGAGACTGGGCTGAGCTCGGCACGGAGGCAGAATTGTGGGACCGTGACCTTTCGGGAGAAACACCTGGAGGGCAACCGAGAGGTAGCGGAGTCTGGGGAGGGAAAGAGGCTTCAGCTGAGCGCTGGGAAATAAGGGCAGACAAATCATTTAAATTTAAAAATAAGGCAAGCGTGCTTGTTAAGGAGGCAGTGAATGTGTGATTCCCATTTAGAACAGAGAACAGAGCAGTTTAGCCTTGGCATTTAATTATCTGGACTACCAGTGGGCAAGATTTTCCTTACAGAAGGATCCGAGACAAAAGGTGCTCATAAATAACCAGCTAAAGTAGCTCCCGTTCGCTCTTTACTTGGCCTCCCAAAGTTGCCAATTATTTCACATTCTGTATATAAATTTTGTGACGCAGACGGTTATGCCCACTGGGAGATGCACTAAGGCTCTCAGATGTGATTTGGCCCTTTTACTTTGGTCTGAGCACAGATGAACAGTGTGTTTTACGGAGCTCGTCTCTAAAAGCAGCAGCAGTCTCTGCCAGGCCTCACGGGCCACATTACACCAGGCAGAAGCATCTCAGAAACATCTACCACAGACTGGGAGACTCCAAGACGCAAGACCTGCCATTAAATCTCTCTAAAACCCTACCCTGTGATTAACACATTTACATTAACGTGCATCACCACTTGGGGCAGGCTGCAGCACCCAACGTAGCCACAACAAACTCCTCAGCAGACAAGATGCTCCAAGGTCTCACAGGGTATGAAACTAGAGGGTGGCTTCCAGCTGGTGGTCCATGGATGCTCAGGGATGTGCAGACCAGTCCTAACGGCTCTGCGAAGGTAATGCAGATGAGCACATTTTGGGTAGGTTTCTGTTTGCTACACACGTGTCTGCGCTGTCACCGAAAGCTCTCTTAAAAATTACACACAAACACACGCACACAGACACAAAAAAAAGCTGACTGTGAGACTCTATTCTTCATCTGTAACAATTTGGTAACAGTACTTTGCAGTTTCTTATTCACAGATGGATTTTCCAGCATGGTTTGGAAATTGCTTTCAAAACACGTTTCCAATTCACATAACGCAGCCTGTGACTGCTAAGAACTCTTGGAGTTATTCTGCAACATTTAAAAATGTACGGAAACCCAATGCTGCATGGCACGGCCTGGCGCAGACCAGGCTCTGCTCAAGGAAACCTTCCTCCGAGGAGGCTGCAGGAGCCCGGGAACGGGCCGTGGGCAGGATGGGAGGAGGGCAAAGCGGGACACTCGCCCCTGCGCCAGAGCCGGGGACAAGGCAGAGCGGGGAAGGAGGGCACAGCAGAGAGAAGCAGATCTAGAAACCTGCCGGGCAGCTGCTGCGCTGCCCACGCACAGACACGGGAACGCTGCCCTGGAAGCTGCTCTGAAAGCCCCTCTGCACCTCCGCAAGGGTCAGCTGCTTTCACACACAACGGGAAGGCAGCCCCCTCCAACAGCGTCCCAGCGGCTGCAGCAATCTGAAACTTACTTGCAGTGAAAACAAAAAAAACTAAGCAAAATGGTTTTCCACAAAGGAGTTGATTTCCAGGTGGGAGGGCCCCCAGGTAGCCAACAGCTTCACCCCCGAGCACCACATCCCAACACACACGCAGGGCGGCCCGGAGGGAGAGGGTCGGGCACGGTGAGAGCTGCAGCCCAGTGGGCTGGACCAAGGCGAGAGGAGGGGAGAGCAGAGCAAGTAGCAGGGTTTTAGACAGCCCTGTAAAATACGCTTTAAATCTTCCTGCCCTCGGGAGAGCCACAGTGAAAGACGAGTATAAAGCTGCACACAAAATGCAAAAGTCTCCATCGCCCTGCGTAGGCAGGTGGAGTTATTTAGCAAATCCTCTACAGCCTTCTCGGGGCTGAAAGGAAAGGGGGAGAAAAAAGCTGCCCAAAGTTTCAGTCAATATTTACCTCTCAGGTTAATAAATTGTGATCCTGACCTCAGCAAAAGTCAATATCTTCTGATTATTATACACAGGCACTTTTTATTTGTGCTAAGTCGTGTAGTGAGTCACCCGTTTCCACTGGCAACTTCGCTTCAATTCTGAATGTCTGACTTGAACAATCATTTGTACTCAAAAGCCCAAATTACTACAACCCAGAGCTGGAAAGCGCGGACTTAAGTTGTGCTAATGAATAAGCAGGCCTGGGTGGGGGGCAGAGGGGATCAAGGATTAAGCACAAATAATAGCCATTTTAAATCCTCTTTTAAATACCTCTGAGTGACAAGGAGCAGGGAGAGGGAAGCCCTGAGCTGTGCCATTAAATACAGTGAGGCTGCGAGTGTGGGAGGAGGGAAAAGACAACAATCTGGACCGACGAGTGAACTCATTTTAATGGAGCCCTATTTGTCCTTCTCCCTGGAATAACCAAGAGCAGTGCCAGGAAACACAGCGCGGCACAAACCCTCGCGAGCCAAAGGCCCCTCTCGAGGAATGTCACCGCACGCCGCGGCCTCCCGAACGCGGGGCCGGGCCAGAACAAGAGGCAGAAAATTCAGGGTATTATTCTCATAATTATGTAATGTTTTATATAATACCACAGGTGTGCACTGCACTTTCCTGAGAGGAATCAGAGCGTTGCCTCCCCCAGCAAGATCAAGAATCAGCTAGAATCACATTTTTGCTCTTCAACTTCTCATTCCTCTAGCATCCCCCACTGACTATAATAAAAACGTCCTTGGGGCTTACGAGCCTTGTGATGCTGGGAAGATTTTCGCCCACGCCGCTCACTATTCCCGTCTCTTTTGAAGGCAGAAAGTTACTTTGCCAGTCAAAGTTTGTCTGCCTGGGCACTATTCGGGCATTAGCGACGCTCGTGCAAACGGCCGTGGGAAGGGGACACTGGAGCACAGGAATCTCTGAGCAGCGGGAAGAGCAGCGAGAGCAAGCAGGGCTCAAACAGAACAGCGGGACCTGCCGGCGGCTCAGACTCTGCTTCCCCGGGACGGCAAACACTCGGATAATGAATCCCCCACACACCATCCTAGCACATTTCATATACAAGTGGTATTATCTACCTGCACGGCCCTACTCTGACACCATTTTATCTGCTATTGTAATCAAAAAATAGCTCATTATGACTCAAGTAGGTCATATTGGGCTGGCAGAAAAAGTCCACAGAAACACTTGTTTTGAATTGGAAAAGAAGCTGTCGTTTTCTGACAGGACGTTCAGCCCAGTGTTTAGCAGTTCAATAAATAACTTTGTATTATGCATAAATATTGGGCTTAACTTCTATATTATTCAATAAGGTGCATCTCACGCAGCAAGAGTGAAGAGCTGGTCTGCCTGACTTGAGGAAAAGCACATCATCCTAAGTAGATTTTTCCCATTTACTTCACAAATCAAGCCTACTGTCGCTTGCTCTGAGCACATTTTAAATGCAGACGAGCAAAAATAACAAAGTCATTTAGGCATCTCCTAGCACAAGCAGCAGCTGACTTTCAGAAGCAAAAAATGCGAAGAGCATCAACACCAAAAATATTCTCACATGCAGAATGTTCAGCTAGACCCTGAATGTGACGGTGTCAGAGCTCAAGACAGTAGAGATTCACACGAGTTTTTGAGACTTGCTCCTATTGAAGCCAAAAGGTCTTCAGCAGGATCTTAGCAGAGATCTGTTATTTCCCTTCCCGGCAGGAATCACCAACCGCCACGATTCCTGTGCTGCTACCAAGAGCCAGACACGCTGTCTAACGTGTGTCCTTAACCAGCAAGCAAGCCCTGAGAGGAAGGCTGGAAATCACTTGGCGAGCACATACAGATGAAGTTTCAGGAGTTTAGAATAAATATGTAGACACTGGGTGGCTATGAAAGATTTTGAACTTCAGCCGCCTCGTAACAACTTGTAAATGAAAGCTGATTTCAACTCATGCCAGTCAATGGACAGAAACTGCATCAAGGTGGGCAAAAGCTGTTAGAAGCTGTGGCTGCTGAAGCTTCAGCACATTCCCAGAGAGATGCTCGCGTCAGGAAAGCAATTCCACCTCCAAATATTTCAGCACAGTCCTGAGGTATATTATCCTAAAGGAAATGGGAAGACCCAAACAAGAAAGAGCATTTTAAGCTATTGCATTGTCTACAGCTGGAGCCCAAGACACTTTAGCTCCCACTTCTGCAAACAGCCTTCTCACACTGAACTCAAGCACAGCCACTTACACTGGAAATAAGGAAACGTGTCTCTCCCTGCCTGTCCGAGCAGCCACTTCTTGATGCCCGCAGGAGGGAATGGCAATGCCTGCCCACACCAGCAGCTCCAGCCTGATGGGCCACTGATACACCATAGCATCAATGCTCTTCACATCTGACAGGAAAAGCTAGCTATGGCATTTTTGAGACTCAGAATGATTTTCTGTATTTTCTGTCCCTCCTGTCCCAATGACAGAAGTGAAAGGACCTTAAATGACAGTTAAACTTGATGGCTGAGGCCTCAAGTTGCAGCAGAAGAGCTTATGTGTATGCATCTTTTCTAATGGGCAAAACTGGGGATGAGAGATTTGCCTTTTCCCTCCATATATCTCCAGAATTGTATATCCATAAATAGGGAAAATAGCCCTCAATTCAGAATAAGCCATTTGCATCAGTGAATCAGGAAATAGTGCTCCTGTGGGAGATGCAATTCACAGGCACTCTTTCAGGGTGCTGAGGCCTGACCAAAGAGCAGGTATTTCCAGGCCGACACCATTTCTGAGGTTACGCAAAGGCAGGGAAAACATCAGCAACTCCCTGAGCAGAGGCAAGTCCACCACCCACCAGGGGAATGAAGAAGAAAGTGCAAATTAATACTATGCTGGACCAAGGTAGAATCACAGGCGCTAGCATCATCCCTCATGGTGCATGACAGAAGGGAAACATGCCAAGAAATTCCCAGCTTTGAACATCAGTGCAAGCAAGGCCAGCAACAGGGAAGTCCAGGAAGCAACTGATTCCAAGCCCCACCAATATCAGAGACCGCCAGGAGCACAGCAGAACATGGAAAAAGGCTTTGGCTGGGTTAATTCTTCTGTTCTAGACTTTTCCCAAGCAAGCCTTTCCTTGCCACAAGGAATGCCGTGTTGCAAGCGCAGCCCTTCGTGGCGCTGCAGAGGCAGCACAGAGCCAGCACGGGCTTCAGCTCCGCGTTCTGAGCAGTCTCCAGCTGCCCACACTGGCAAATGGCTCCACATAAGGACTCCAAACTGGAGCTGGTTTCTAAATTTCACAGAGAACAGTTTTGACATGTTTGCAAGCTCCCAAATCCTAAAGAAATATAGAAAATTTTGTGAAAGAAGGCAAAAGACAGATGCTTGCTGCAACAGAAAACGAAGGATGATTTTTGTTGGAGAATTTTGGATGTATGGAAGGATAATTTCTACCGGTGGCCAACTAGCTAAGATATAAACACTCTATATTAATAATTCAATAGTTACAGTACAGTATATAAAACAGTAATTCAATATTATCTGCAGAGTCACTCTCATTATGGGTTACATGTGATTTTAATTAGTTACATCAATACTTTGATATTAATGGATTTCTGTTTTCTTCTTGCATTATATTTTAGGTTATTGCTTGGAAATATTTCTTTATTTGTCCTACAAATAAACCTAAAATAACCTAAAATATAATAACCTAAAATATAATGCATGGACCTAAAATATAACGCATAACCAAATAGACTAAAAATATAGGAAGGAATAAAAAAGCTTCTTCATAACATGATTTTTGGTCTAATATTACCAAGAAATTGAAAGCACTGAAAGAATATTTGCACTCTCCACTTTTATAAAAATCAAGTATATGCTTGCATTATGCAGAAAGCAATATTTAATAAAGAATGCAAACTCAGTTTTGAATTATAGAAAAATCACAACATGTCTTTTTTTTTTTTTTTTTTGCTCCTCTAAAATTCAATAAATAGTTCAATAGATCTTCTTTATTCCTTTCACCCTTCTGGGGAAAAAAATGATTCTTGGGCAAAGAGCTTGCAGCCCAAATTTCAATCTGAAAATAATCTTTATGGCCGAGTTCTAAAACAATGAGAATAAGGGTTTATGATGTGAAAGTTGATGCAGGCTTTACTGCTTTGGCATGATTGGTGAAGCCATATTAAAAATAAATACGTTTTTTTAAAGAACAAGCATTCTATATCCTTTGACTAAATAACAGAAGCAGCATGCTATCATGGCCATATAAATCTAAAGTCTTAAAACCACTCCACCCTTATTATCTCGACCAAAAGAAAAATGTTTATAATAATACATATATTGACTTTTGCTTTTTGTTCAATAACAAGATTTACTGCCCCGCTCTTCAGTCAATTGTAACCTCTTTGGGTCAACAAATCTCGATACTGATCTCAATAGAAGTCAATACCTGCTTATTACCTACTGCCGCAGTTAGACACCTATCACAAATTCTTATGGGCATTGCCCTGAAAAGGAGCAGTGGATACTTTGTGTTTAATTTCTACACAAAAAGAAAAATGTTTATGTGCTTTACATGCAGAGAGTAACTTTTGAAGCCATGATATAAGACTGCCTTTTAGAAGAACATTATACACTAATTTTCTTAGGAAATACACTAATTTCCAGCTAGGAATTAAAGTTCACTAGCTTCTCAGGGTAGTTTCCTTACAAATTCATAGACTAACCTTCTTGTAATTCACATTAGTGTTTTCCTCCCACATAAAATCTGATAGAGAAATTTGATATTTTGTCTTTGCTAAATTAGAAAGACAAACAACAGCTAAAAAAAAGCAATAATACACAAACTAGCATCCAGAACAGAGAAATCTAAAGATCGTCTCCACTGTTGGATCTGCCCAAGGCCAAGTCTTTAAATTCACAATCCCACCCGAGTTTACATATGAACTGATTCTGCACTTGAACAGACAGGGTCTAAAGATACTCTATTCGAAACCTGAAGTGCCAAATTTCTGCCATTAAAGGCTATGCAAATCAGGATTTTACGAGTGATATATAAACAAGTTAAAGAGGTATTTATTTACTACATGATCCAGAGGCTTGTGTAAGCATCTTAACAGAGCTAGATACTGAGAAACAGATTTCAAATATTTTCTCATTGGATTTGGTCGTGAAAATTGAATTACACGTATTATGTATGCATTCAGAATGAAAACTGGGGAAATACTGGTACAGAAGCTTAGAACACATGGCAAGGAAGTGCCAACAGGTAGTACCAGGTAAGTGCAAAAGTGCCTTTCAAGGTGCGTGAAACAGCCCAAGCATCAGCGCTGCCGCGGTCCTTTCCGGCTGTGTGCACTGCAGTATTTGTTGTTTCAAACACAGCAGACAACAGATGGAGTGATCTGACCTTGCATATCATTATTTTGTTATCTTGTCTTAAAATCTTCATTGCAGATCTCCAAGTATTCAAATTACCTGGGGATTCATACTTTCGGCATTTGAAAGAAGGGGGAAAAAGGCAAAAGAAAAAAGCTAAATAAATAAATAAACAAACAGGAAAGTGTATATTGATAGCTTAAACATAAAAGGTTTGCTTAATAATACACCTTCATGTTGTTGTTGCATAACATCTGCAAAATCTAACACATCAGGATATGCAATCTAATTTTGCTTTCTTGTGCCTATCAGTTAAATCCCAACATATGAAAAAGCGACCATTTGAATGTGGTTTATGCTCAAAAGAGCTCTATTCTCCATTTATTTATATCATTTTTTTAAAATATAAACATATATGCACAGATAAATATATACACACACACAAATAAATATATATAGAGAGGATAACATAGTGTGTTGCATGAGAATTGTGTTCAGAGTTACCCAAGAACCGTGTTTGACTAACACAGTGAGCCAATAAAGAATTAAACAGTTTTTTTCAGGCTAAATGAAATCAATATTATTTATAGGATGTGATAGCAGGCCTAAAAAAAAAAAAACATTTCTAGCTTTTTAAAAATAGATAAAGCTCTATTGATTTACAAAATGCAAGGCATTAGATTGCTCAGATAGACCGCCTGTCATGTAAAAGACCTGGGTCCAGCAACACCAGTAAAACTCCAGTCCATCTAGTCAGCCGAGGAGGCCGGCGCAAGGCGAAGCAAGGCTCGAGTGCCGTGTCTAGGGCCCGGCCTTCCCGGTGCAGACCCGGCTTCTCCAGGAGGGGCTCAAGCAACACGGGGGCCGGGGCCCCCGCGAGTCGCTGCCACGGTGCCGGTTTGTACAACACCGATTACGGCGGGTGGGCTTGGAGATTTCACTAAATAAGGATGGCAGAAATCAGCGTGGACGCAGGGCCACTAGAAACACAGCAAAAATTCAACAAAGACGGAGCGCCAAACTGAGGGAAGCTGAAGGGAAGAAGAAGAGAGTAGAAAACATTTCTTGAGGGCAAAAATAAGGTTAAAGAATGATCATTAATGCTGCTGACACTCCGGAGATATAATGAGAACTGTGCAAATGAATGTATAATAAAGAATAATAATAGTCATTGGGTAGCACCAGATGGATGGGAAGAGACCGAGGACAATAGGAAAATCAGTCTAATAACAGAGACATCCTACCCTGACTGTGGCAAAGGCCTTGCAAGATGCTCAGAGGGAAGAAACCTCCATGCAGATTCATGAAAGCTGTTCCTTATTATTACTTTGCAGCGCTATTTCTGCTCAAATTCCTCAAGGTCCCAGCAGCTGAAGCTCCCAGGGCTTAAGGGGGTTTGGAGGAAATTCCAGGTCTGGCTAAGGAGAGGCCTTGCCGCCCTACTGCCCCAGCAAGGTCTCAACTTCAGCCTGTCTTTTCCAAAAAAGACCTGCACATTTTAAAATACTGCTCAAGTTTAAGTCTATCCTGTTCGGGGTCTTGGTTTCCAAGTATTTCCACTTCAGCTGACTAACCACATTGTGTGGAGAGGGACACGTACCACGACAAGGACAGGACAATACCAAAGCACCTGGTTTCACACCATGCTGACGTTGTCCTCTTCCCTTTTAAAGCAGGTCGTAATCAGGACATAAACTCTGTGCTGTATTTGCAAAGCCTGGGCTCCCTTCCCTCACCACTTCCTACAGCTGCAAAATTAATAGGATTGATTACAGCCAGCGTTTGACTTGATTGCGTTTTAATTGAAAATCTTCCTGTGTATTAAAGATTTTCTTAATATCAACCTCTCAGATGACAAGAGACGAGAAGGGTGATGGAGGTATGAAGGCAGCCAACTTTTAAGTGGAGTTTTAACTGGTGGGATCATGGCTGTGTGAAGCTCCTGAACTCCAAACGGTGTTTTACTGGCCAAAAGCAGAGCAACCCCCGTGCTGCGTGCTCCATTCGAGGTTTTTGCTTGGAAATAGTCAGGATTGCCATCTGTGGTCAGGTATAAACTGATATTTTTATCACAATGTTCCTGCCATTGTATTGCAAGTTACTTGCTTGAGAGTTGTTATAAGGTGGCAAATATTTAAAAAGAAGTTGGCTGGTTAAAATGGTATTTCCAAGAACTACACAGAGACAGCAAAAACCAAGGCAGCCAAAGAAAGCAGAGATTTTTCTTTAAATAAATAAATAAATCTTTCCAGAGAAAACAAACCTACATATGCAAAAGAATTATAAATTCCACATCTTCATTTAATATTTGATCATCATAGAGCTAATAATTAAAACTGTGTGGGTTAGATTGGTCAAGTTTTACAGCTGAACACATTCCTTGAGCATGCTCAAATCAGCACTTACGAGATTAATTTATAAACTCTTCAAATGCTGAATCTCCAAGGTTTATACTGTCTGTGCATTGTTTGCATAATGCAGTTTTATCCTACTAAAGCACTACCTATAAAGGGATTATTTTCATATTCAGCACATTAAAGATACAGCACAATTCACAGATATCGTACTGTGTTTATGCCTGAGATAGCAGGTAAAGCGTCTCTCATTCTGATTATCCGTGAAGCAAATGTAAGTACGTGGATGTTTTGGGAGAGAGCGTACCCTTAGTGAAATTAATTCCCCAATGGTTTTATTAAAGTCTGCAAATTGCATTATTTTCCCATCATATTTGAAATATTGCACTTCCTTAATGCTTGCTCTAACCCGTGGCATGCCATCTTCCCTGGGGTGTCTAGACATGGTGTCTTAGATTTATGTGTATGATCTCAGTGTGTTACAACATCACTCCTGACTAATGCATTATTACAATACTTACATATATTCCCAAGTGTCACTGTATTGATTAGAAAATCACCAATCTGCATATGCACACCATCTGTGCCTCAGAGAAGCAAAACATGCAGGGTAACATTTGCCGCACTCAACGGGAAATTCACGGATTACTAAAAGAACAAACAGAAACACCTTCTTCCTGGTTTGTTATGTTGTAAAACAACAAAGAAAATGAATACTGTTTTTGCAAAATAACAGTCCAGGCTTATCTGCAGTTTAAAACACAAGTATTTCCCTGACTACACAAAAACAAGATTTGTCTTTGGAAATAACATGGGCAAAGCCTACCATTTTGGAGATTGCACATAACATGGAAGTGAAACACACTGCTGCAGTGAATTTGAAAAAATCTCAGCTCCGAGGCAACGAGAGGGGCTTTTCTGCAGAACAGGCTGTAGTCAGCAGCAAGTCTTTTCTCAGCTGAAAGCTGCAAGAGTGGTTGTAAAAGATGAATGAGGCCCTTGCTTACTGGGGTGAAATGCTTTTAAAGGACAAGAATCTGCTTATCTTTGATTGATTGCTCAGTCTGATACTTTCCTTTATAAAGTTTATTGACTACAAGCCCATAAATCAAAGAAAAACAAATCAGAGGTTCAATTTTGGGGGCATTGACATCCTGCCATCTTTGCAGCAACAGCTTAGAAGTCACAGGGCAGGGAAGAGGAGGGATATCGGAGACTCGAGGAGACAAAAACATCAATTTCGGGTAAACTATTCCTTCAAACCTAGTTAAATGTTTGTAAATGATTACTCATTTGTGACCCGTAGCATTTTCAAGTTCAGAGAAAAAGGCAGACACCAAACCCAAAGATCAATTTTTTAAAAATCATTCAATGTGCAATTTACAGTTAAGAGCAATATACTTTTTATAGTGCTGTTGTGTCCATTCAGCACTGCTAGATCACACTGCATGCCCACTCATTCCTCGCCATCCATAAAGAGTTACATTTATAATTTAAACTACAAAAAGGAATAATCAAATTTACATCAGAGTGATTTGAGGGTATGGGGAGTTCAAGAATTTCCATACGGAAAGGTGCCCTCCTCCCCTCGCCAGGTAGAGAAATAGTTGCACGGAAGGAAGGCACTAGCCATACATCTTGCTCGTACGTGGCATAGAGGATAATATGACAGCAGAATAATACAGATTAATTTGAGCTGTTGACCTTGACACACTATTCTATTGTGTCTTCTTTTAAAGTCAACACTCAGGTCACTAGAACATCTGGTGTTTGAAAAAAGAAAAAAATCCCATTCTGCAGTGCTAAATGTGTTGAAACAAATGGTTCGGTACTATCATTAGACAGTGCAACCTCTCTGTTAGGGGTCTAATTTCAAGACTACCCTGCCTGAACTACATTATTATCAGTGGTTTTATAATTCACATTGTGCGACAGTCCACAAAATACCTAATTATCAAAAGTAGCCTTTTAAAAGCTGGATTGTGTTCCATGCAACCAGGAGTGACAGTCACTTTCTTTTCATTTTATCTTCGGAGACATCTGGAAGGGCTCAGCCCGCGCGCTGCTGAACACCCTGGCCTCGACCCAGCAGAGCACTTCTGCACGCACATGTATTTATGCACCCAAGGAGCCCCTGTACTTCAGCAGGCCCTGCTATTAAGTTATGTACTTGATGTACATAATGTACTTACATACAGAGAAGACTGAGGGACATACGGATGAAGACTGAAGCTTGGTGAAATGCCAAGGAGGACACAGCTCTTTTCCACGCGAGTCCTTGCATGGTGTTTAACATGAAACCCTGCAAAAGCAGAACAGTGTGTTCTGCCCTACAAGGCAGGCCAGGGTGTTACTGCCCTCCTGAAACCATCCCCTACGTGCATCCCTGTCCAACACACAGCCCGCTCCCAGCTTCCCAGCGGAGTTTTCACTCAACAATAACTTTGTTGTCTCGGCAAGATGCCAGGGGATCCTGCAGCGCCTCCTCCATGACTCCCCGCGACGGAATGGCCTGTGTCTGACCCCAGGCACATCACAGGGTCCCTTGGTGCCACCGAAGCAGCGGGGAGGCCGCCCGTCCCGCGCTTGTGTCGGGAGCCGCCGCGGCTCCGTGCTCCTCTGCTTCCCAGCCCTGCACTCACTGATGCCTTAGCACAGCACGTACAAAACGCTGCTACTCTGATCTTTTATCTGATTTGTGCTCATTGCAGAGCAGCAACAGCCCAGAAAACGCCTCGAACGCGGGGCAGGGCTCGGGGAGCGGGAGGTGGCCCTTGTGCTGCGGCCTGGGCGAAGGGGAAGCCCTTCCCAGTGCGGTGTTGCAAACGAGATCTCAGCTCCGAGGGCCCCACCGATCTCTATGGGAAAAAGAGCGAGTGTGACACTGCTGAACGAGAAGCCAGCATAGGGCAATCAGTCCTCCAGGACCTAATCTCATTAACTCCTTCCAAGACTTCAGCTGTCAATCTGTAGTTGGCAGTCAGTGGAAAACTGAGTACAATGAGGGAGCCATCTTTGAAACATTATTTTTTCAAGCCATCTTCCTGATCTTTTATACTTGTTTGTTCTGCAGTTTCTTAGAAGTTCCAACTGCCGAAGGAAGTAGAGAAAATCCAGGGAAGAAAAAAAAAAAAAAAAGCCAACAACCTGCTCTCCTATGTAGCTTCATGCCGCTGGGTCAGTGATTAACAACGACAAGGTCCTACTGCAGGGAAGCTAAATGGAGTTCATTATGGACATGAAAGTTAGCAGGGCCAAAAAGGTGAGACGATAGGAAAGAGGATGAAATAAGAGTCTAACAAGTGTGGTTTTTACTTCCTTCGTGCAACAAGTACAGCTTTTAAATACCAACTACTCTGCAAAAAAAAAAAAATCTAGGTAATAGTGAATTAAAGGAAATATATATGGGAAATATTATAGAAATATAATAATCATGTTACAAAATCTTTTACAAATAGCTTCTACATGCAGTCATACGCATGGTCCAGCAAATACGCAGGAAAAATATTATCATATTACTTTAAAAACTTTCTACTTTGTTGTCATGAACAACTGTCTTGCAGACTAAAAATTTGAGTTTGTGATTTCCTGGATAAATAATGAAAAAAGGAGTAGAGTGATGAAAATGAAATCTGCATGGAGACTTGGAGCTCAAATACCACAAACCAGGAGTGTCTGTCAGCAGCAGTTACTGCTCAAGTGCCAGAGGGCTGCCCAGTGGCGCCCCAGCACTGCCCCCTATTATGAGATATTCCTGGTGAGGTCTCCAGAAGTTTTCTGCTACCACTGCTAAAGCCCTAAATGACCAAGAACCAAGCAAAGCTTCACTGCTGTCCTCCCCAAGCAATGGACAAGCAAGTGCCAGTCAACAGCACTCACAAGATGCTGGTCACTGGCAGCTACTTTGCTCACCTGCAAAACTGCTACTATGAGGGCAAGGCTAGAACATCAAGTACTTCCCAAAATAGTTCCAGGTGCTGGGAAGAAAATAAAGTTAATCCATATAAAGTTCTTGAAAAATATCATACTTTGTCCTCATTATTACCTGTTTCCAGACGTAAAGAGGAAATGAAGAACACAGTTTGTTATTTTGTTCAGAGGGTAACACTTATAAAAATAGAGTAAATGTCAGTGTCGTGAATTAGTATCATGGTAGTACCGAGTCACAAATAACAGACGTAGGCCATAAGCAAACAAGCAAGAACATAAACCTTATGCTCTGAAAGGGGAAACTTCCACAGCACTTCTGCAGATAAATGTTTGAATAAAATGTGATTGATGTTAAATAATTCTATATATTCTTAAAAATCTACATTTTGTTTTATTCTTCCTACAGAAAACGTTCTCAATGCTAAAGTACAGCACTCCAGCTACAAAAGCCAGTGTTCACATTGAAAACCTACAGCTTTTAGTGCAC
Source organism: Nothoprocta perdicaria (assembly GCF_003342845.1). Classification (NCBI taxonomy): domain Eukaryota; kingdom Metazoa; phylum Chordata; class Aves; order Tinamiformes; family Tinamidae; genus Nothoprocta; species Nothoprocta perdicaria. The sequence goes on along the minus strand of NW_020455205.1, from coordinate 5,560,588 downwards.
ACTGTAGCTGTCTTCTCCCCCCCCAACACCCTCTCTCCCTTTTTTTCCCCCTCTTTTTTAAGAACTTCTGAACATCTAAATGATAACATGTTTCAAGAAGCTGCTCCTTCCCTGGAGTTGAACAAAATTGAAAAGATCAAAGTTAGTGCAATCTTGTTCAAAGGTGAAGAGGTGAAATCTTAGGCGTGCTAGAGGATCAGAGCAAACAGAGATGTACAATGCTTGGCATGCGACACCTGAAGCCCACTTTCATCAAGGCACTTCATTTTCATTTGAATTCAGAATGCTGCTCATTTTATGGTAAAATAAGGAACAGCACAGGATTAGTTTAGCTACAGAAGAAAAGGAGCCTTTCCCCAACAGCGAAAGGTAAACATCAGTAAAAGGTGGAAATGGTCATTTTTTTTTTAGAATAACTAAATTCACCACATTAAACTCTACATTCCTTTTTTAAGTAGCATTTATGTAATTGAGTAAGACGAAGGCATTACGCCCACCATGTTTCAAGTATCATAATGCTGTTGATAGTTAAAGAGTTTCTTGAAAAAAAAAAAAGTATTTTGAAGGGGGCTGCAGAGAGGGGCACCTAAAAAGTATATGCTTTTTTCCATAAAATCTTCATGTGACTGATGTGCCCTGACATAATGTATCACAATGAAATACAGCTGCCAAAAAAGAACTTCAAACGATGCCCTTTTTCTAGGAAGAAAAAAAAAAAAAAAGAGTGATAAGAAAATAGGTACCTTTTCAGCAAAAGCTTTTAAAGCTTTAAAAGCACAGCAACCAGTAAAAAGGTTCTCAGGTAAAGGCTTCTTTACTCAATTTTGTCTAAGTACCTAGAAGCTAAATGGGGGAAAAAGGGTACGGAAAATAATGCTCCAGCCTCAGGGGGAACTGGACATATCCTGAACGCGATGCACCCATGGCACACAAAGGCAAGAAGATTTTAATGTCTTTGTCCCACAACAGCATTTCCAAAAATACCAGAAGGTCCATTTCCAAATTATTAAAAACTCTGCTACACTACCCCAATAATGTCAATACAATATATTTTAGTATAAATCTTGATTTGAACATGACTAAATAAACCACACTCACGCAAACAACTGGGAATCTGAATACAGATTCACATATCTCCAGGTTCTCTTTTTGAATATATGGATGTTTTTTTCCATGGTTTCCTGTCCTAGTGTTTTTCTTACAGGACTCTCTTAAATTGCAACTTGTGCTTCACAGCTTAGCAGCAGAAAGTATTCTTGTATATATTGACTACTGTGGGTCAAACCTTGACCTGAAATTCAGGTCTACTCAGGAGTACCATAAACATCTTATATACAGCCCTCCAAGGAGCAATTTCACAAAGCTATCTGTCACAGTGTATTTCTCAAGGATTCACCCAGTACACTCACACCCAAATTCCCTGTGTTTTCTACCAAGCATCAACCCTTCTAGCAAATCTACTAAAAATACCAAGAAGAATCTGTGTTTTGCCCAGTTTTACGGTCTTCCAGCGACAGCTCCAGCAAGCCAACGATGGTCAGAGCTGGGGCTCAGAGACAACCCAGAGGCAAAAGTGCACGCAAGAAATAAAACGTCCAGAAGATCCACGGATTGGGGAAGGGCATGCAGAAAGTGGCTATTTCCAGCACAGTGTAAGTGCACAATTAGACAAGAGGCAACTGAACCTTTCAGCAAACCATTACCTTATACTAGGTCAAAAATTACACTGTCCAAACTTTGGTAACTTCCAAGCTATCAATTAGCACACAACTGCTTCTATTACTTAGTTCTCCTCTTGGACACACAGATGTGCACCTCCATCTATCATGAAATATAATCCAAACCGGACAGAATCAGTTCCCCAAGAGGTGGCCTTCAGGACTCAATCTGCTGATTCGTATGCCTTAGTACAAGGCTGAGATTAGAGAAATGGAGCTCTCATCATTTCCTGTTTATCTGAGCTTCAGACCAACATTTTTTACTTTACCTTTGGGATACAGAAAGGATTGATCTAATATCCTATGTCTACCGGCAATCTCCTGTGGTTAATCTGGAGAGAGTACAGGGAAAGTGCTGCAGATGGAGTTAGTCTCCCGACTACAGATTTTTAATGGAGATTCTCTATATGTTTCACAGGAAACACTACATTGACTAAAACCATACATAAATCACTTGTGTGCTACAATACACAGTGCCTGACTTGCAGATAAAGGTCGTGCCAGCTGTGTATTTCCTTGCTTGAGTTTGCATTTTGGGGGCATGGACAAGGCCACAGTTACTATCTTGAAAAGGGATGATGTGGTAGGATTCAGCTTTCTTCTAAAGCACTTTGTGTAACCGCCTTCAGTTATGTCTTTAACTAGCATTTTTGCAGTGTTCAAGATGTTCCCATCTCGACTCCCAAACTTCCCTAAAAAGCAGTGTTTTACATAATCATGGACAACATGTTGTAAGTTTAAGGGTAGCTTTTACCCACTGAGATAGCACCAAGAGCACAGTTTTTAATGTACAGTTTCTTTCTGTGTTATTCGCTATTTCACTATTTCTGTGAAATAGTGTTATGCGATAGGTGATGTGACACCTTTTTTGTGTCTGTATTTGCTGAGAACTCTAAGTCCTGCTGATGCAGTAACAGACCATGGCCGCAAACACCCCTGGCTGAACAGCGCTGCTCCACGGCAGGCCAGGGCCCAACCCAACAAGCTCTGCCAAAAGAGGACTCCAGCTTACCTGCGCTGCTCTGCTTCCTGGGAGCCAGTAGAAGATGAGCAAGTGGGTCACAGGCATAAATTCAGGCTCATACAACATTAAAAAATCTTACAGAGCTCTAAGTCCCATGAAATGTCAGTCTGATAAATATGGTGATCATATTTGCTATTTGGCAAAAGTATTAATGAACTAGGAAAAGTTAATAAAATATATTCCTCAAGATTATGCAACAGACGAGATATTTTTTTTCTTATCCATGATTATATGAATGCAAAGTGCTATGGATTCCTCATCTTTAATACCTAGGGGATTTATAAGCATATTGCATCCATAAAACTTGGTTCATCAGTACAGTACACAGCCCAGATATGCATATTTAATTACTCTGAAAGTAATTTACTTGTACAGATGGTGGTATTAGAAGGTCTTACTTCAATTTAAATTACTTCTATTCAAAAAATAGTTATTTTGCTATGAATTGAGTAAAGAACTCACCCATTACAGATGAATAATACTTAACAATTGTAATTTGTGAAAAATCTAATACTTCCTTGATAAACATTTTGTTTGAGATTTTATAACGCAGAGCACCATCTTTCCAAGAGGTTGATCTAGCGCATTTCAAACTGAAACCTGCTCATTGTGAAGGAGCCCAACACGTTCTTGGGGTAACTGAATAACGAACCACAGAAGACTTCCTTAAGCATTCCTGAGATTTGCTAAGAAAAACGGACACTGCAGAATCATCTGCTTCCCTCTACGGGTTCTGTGGGGATTAAAGCCGAACTGATCCTTTCAGGAGAACACCCACTTCCACACCAGCGTTCACCCACAATGCGCAAACATGTGGTCCACGTGCCAGCCATGAGGCTCAGGGCAACGGCTCCACGTGCTCCACGCGGACAGGGCAGCCCGCGACGAGCCCCAGAGCAGGGGATTGAAGCACGGAGCGGAGCGAGAGCTGCCGCGGGAGGCAGCGCTGCCCACGGGGCACCCGGCCGAGGCCGCAGCGTCGTGTCGCATCGCGCGGTTCCCTCCGCTCGCTGGCAGTGGCTCCCAGCAGCCCACGCGCAGCCCACGCGGCGCTGCGTTCGCTGTCGCACCCTTGCAGGGAGACCCGACGGCTTCCCGGCAGCAGCACCTCCGTGCGCGGCGCGGCCGAAGGGCTGCCCGCCCGCAGCGCGCGGCCCTGCTGCAGGGGCGGCCGCCGGCGCGAGCGCCTGCCCTCGCCGAGGCTGCGCCCGCACCGCGGGCTCCTCCCGTTGCTATGGCAAACACTCCTGGCTTATTGAGGGCACCTGGCTACAAGTGCACAAAGGGCTCCCAAGTGGCCCTAAAACACACTCCGTCCTCCCCTTTCCCCTCCTCACTCCTTTAGGTAATAATAACAATAATGAATGATCAGTATGATTTTTGAGATCTATCTGGAACAAGGTACTTTCTCCCTTTTGTCTAGGTAACTTTGAGATTCTAGATTTAGTAAAACGTGCTGTGGACTCAGGTCAGGGAGATGGAAAGCACCTGAATTTCCCAGCAGTTTCTGTGGGAGCTGGAGATGCTCGGTGGCTGCAGCGCCAAGTCTTAATTTTCCTGGCTCTAATTCCTGTCACTGAATCTATATACAAGATGTGTATCTTGTCTTTTTCTGTTGGTTATATCTTTGACTACTTTGAAAGCCCTCAGGTAGCAGGCATCTTCACAACACACAGGCACTTAAGCACCTGAATATGTGAAGAGTTAATAGACTGACCTGCCTCCCATTGTAAAACACATTTTCCAGACCTCAGATCATTCCTGCCATCCTTTCAGGAAGCTACTTGAATTTTTACCATCTTTTCACTGGACAGTTTTCCAGCAAGAGACTCACCAAGAAAATGCATAAAGGTTATTCCAATTCTTTCCTGTTACTTTGTCACAGTTTTGATTAGGTGAACATCCAAGTACGTTCTGCCTAGTCTCTTTAAAGGAACAAAATACTTTGTCTTTTTAAATCAAAATTGGTACATAGCATTCAAGCAGCACCACTGTTGGCGATACGGCAATGAATCATTAAATAGAAGATTTCCTCCACTTGTGTGTGCTATTGGAATGAGTAAAAGTGCTAACAGCAAGAGAAGGATGCAAGTCCCAGGGGGAGTGAATGACTGCATGAGTCAGAACGAATGCGCGTGGGCAGATGTGCACGTTGGTGTGCACGTGAGGCTATATTTGCCACGCACTTATGTGCACTTTCAAATAATGGAGTACTATGGGCAAACTAGATCAGCCTCTGAATATTTCACCTAACCAAATTCTGAAAATAAACTGCAGTAAATTAGGTTTTTTAAAACATTAATTGATGAGCAATATCAACTGCTCCACACATAAAACTCAATCACTTGCTGTTTTAATGGCCTAGTTATTGCATATACAATATAAACAGAAGTGTTAGGATGAGAAATTAGGCTTTTGGATTTTTTTGACCTTTTATAGGTATTAGACAAATTATTAAACATACCTGTACACACAGCATGTCTCTGTGACATTTTTTCCTCTCACAAAATGTCATTTGAAAAGTCTCTTCATGCTATTATAGCTAACTAGGATAGAATCAGTCACATGATGCTAAAACTTCTCTGTTACCCATATGAAATTATAGGGCAGAAGACAGATTCCCAGTATTTTTATTAAATAGATGGAGGGGGAAAGGAGAATCTCACCTTCTTAATCAACAGTGCAACTTCCAAACTATACCGGGCTCGCAGCGACTCTAAGTGCCGTTACAGGGTTACTGTAAGGAAAAGTGGTCGCTTTCGGATTTGGAAACACCTACTGCAGACTTACCTCTTGTCGATGTATTTTCAGCCTTGCAACATCCATTTCTAAACGAATTACCTTATAGAGGAAGCCAAAAAGCAGAAAACTAAAGAAATAGGGGTCAAATTCCTCCTGTGAGATCTACCTTGTAAAATTATCCAGAATGTAATAATACCATGTTATTGACTTAAGCAAGTTCCCCGTGACATGCTGCAGCTGACCTGTAATTTTTATCCTACATGTTGCCAGCACTATTAAAATGACACTTGTGAATGTAAATTAAGCTCACAAAGGGGACAGATTGTATGATTCTGGTTTCTCTCAGATGCCTGTAGGCTATCACAGGTTCCATATGTGAAGTAATTATGTTCACTGAAGGAAAGAATAAATGCTGTCAAATTGTGTACTGAGAGAGAAAGCAGCTATTATATTGCAGTAGTCACTGGAGCATTGCCTTAGAAAGTGGTAAGATATATAAGAAAATAATAATAAAAAAAGAAAAACTGAAGCAGCGCTATATTAAATATAAACTTTAAATGAGTATCTACTTTTGAATATATATTACACAGAGCTAATATTCCACAAATAAAAGCATTTCAATTCCTTGATCGTATTTCCTCCCTCGCATCTAGAGGGCACAGGACAGATCGTTCATGCCAGGGCTGAAGGGCACACAGAGCATCCCTCGGCTTTCCCTGCTCCGTAGCAAGAGAAAGCTGCGTGCTGCACTGGCCGCCCTGGCCCAGCCATGCAGGGATATAAAGGGCACATAGGGGTGTAAAAGACACGTATGCACATGCGCAACTCTCCCTGTTAATCAAGACCTGGTGGGGCTCACTGCAGAACGGAGCCTGCTGCAAACAGGTGGGCAGCTCCGCTCCACAGGCTGAAGCCACCCGAGGAGGTGCTGCCTCGGGGATCCCGGCCACCCGAGGAGGTGCTGCCTCGGGGATCCCGGCCACCCGGGCTGCTCAGGAGAGGCACCAGCCCGGTCACCTCGGTGGCTCCGCGCCACGCTGCGTCGCTGCGCACAGGGCCAGCCTGTGTGTACGTCAGTGAGGCATCAGTGAGATACGGAGCCCAAAACACCACACTGGGAAGATGGCACTTCTAAAACCTCTCATTGAAAGCAAGCCACAGATACTAGGAATAAACATATTGTGGATCTAAGTGCCTTTATGGTTTGCAATTGTCATCCAAAACAAAAAGAAAGTCCAGATGCTTTGGAAACAACCCTGAAGAACAAGCGGGAAGGCCTGCTTGCCGTGGCCTGTAAGCCCAGCCTAAGCCCCACCTGCAGGTGTGAAACACAGGCAGGTTGACACCGCCGTACGTTCTGTACCGCTTGTTGCAACAGCATCACCTGGCTTGGGGCTCCGCGGCGCATCTCTTCAATTAAAACGTAGTTTCATTAGCGCCGGCTCTGGATCTTTCAAACGTCAGCCTCAACAGGTTGCAGGAGTAACTGAGGGAGAACAACTTTCAAGCACATTGCCCTCCCTGTCTTCTAGCCGTCTACAGTCCATGACTGCTCCACCACTACCAGGAGAGCTGCTTTTAGCACTCCTGCCTGCACAGGAGCACAGCCATCAGCCAGGAAAACCCACTACTGAGAAATTCAGCATGCCCAGAGGAAGCACAGCGGTTGGAAAGGAAGGCAGGCATTTGACCTGCAGTCACCTTACAGTCCACATCCTTGCATGGGGCTCCAAGTTATTTCTGTGCTCTTCTAATATACAAAAGTTAACGCATACTGGAGACAAAATCCTCGCAATTGCTCCAAGATGCAACAGCAGCACCCAAAGAACAGAAAGGGCAAAGCTGCTGAAGCACAGGCAAAGCCTGCGAGCACCGAGTCCTCCTGCCTCTCCCGAGCTGGATGACACCACACAGCGAGTCCTCCCAAGGCTGCAGGCTCCTTTTTCAAGCTGTTTTTTTCTCCTGTGTTTGGTGCCACTGGATAATTTGGGTGACTAATCTGCATCCAAGGATCCACTCTGATTCTGGACAAATACAGTTAACAAGCAAACCTGTACTGTAGTACTGCTATTGCGTGAGCTTATGGTCATGTAAGATCTACCTACCATGTCCAGGCCTTTGTATTGGCAATAGTGAGAGATTAGGGGCTGGTATGTCCCAGGAAAACAGTAGATAGTGGAAAAATCATCCATTACATTTGCATGACATTACAATGTGTTACATTACTGGTTTTGAGAAGGTAGAAACTATGACTTTTTTGAGGATTCTTGTAAGAAAAAGATCTGCCTGAAGCTTTTACAGCATATCCACAGAAGCCACTTGACCAACTACCACTTGCATTTGGCAGACTAGCTCGGCACAGAGAAGTGCTCGGTGCACTGAGCGCTGAAAGCTTTTTAGGCCACGTTGCTGGTCTCTCCAGCGGTGTCTCTACCATGTGGAAATAAGAGGCCTGGCAGAGCTCCATCCGTTTGTCCAAACTCTCCTGGTCCCTTCCCGCAGGGCGGCCACCCCTGCACTACCCTGGGAAGAGAGGCTGGCGCTCACACGTCTGCCCGCAGTCTGGACACCAAGCTGCCCCGGCAAAAACAAAAATTGAAGTAGACTCCCCTTCCCTAAGCAGCTCAAAACCATTAAACAATTGTTTGCAGGGGGCCTCATGCCATATGTGGGAGGCTGAAATCGAATGTAGAAAAGAGAGGGTTTTTTCTAGTCCACAGCACTGACAGCAGCTCTGACATCCGACTCTTTTGGCTGCATCGAAACAGGCGGCGACGGCAGCAGCAGCAGAGTGAGGATCATCCAGTGCTGCTATTCACTAGAGAAATTGTTCCACATAAAGAGAAAGGAGAATCAAAGATCCCAGCCTTACAACAGGAAGGAGGGAGGGAAGCGACAGAAAAGGCATGGCTTGCTCCTGCAGTTTCAATAAGGATTTAGGGGGTAATGTTGTGTAAAGGTAATACAGCTGGATCTTTAATAATAATAACTGAAGCCAACTCTCCATGCTAACTGACCTTTAAACACTATTGTCCCTTTCAGTTTACCAAAAAGACATTTACTTCATGAAAGATGTTATTCAAGTCTGTTTAAAATAGACTAAAATATGCTAAACTGATATTTACACTTCTCATGTAATACTTCTTTTTTTAAATAACTCATATTATTTCCATGATTTGAATGTGATATTTAAAAAAAACAAAAATGTATTTTGATACCCTTTCAAGTAATAGATATTGCCTGGACACTCAGGTTATCTGTAATGATATTGGGACCTTTCTCAACAGCTGAGTAATTACTTCCTTATTATGCCCAAGGCAATCTGAAATCACATGCCCTGCTCAGGATATAAATGCGCATGGCGCGGGCTGGACAGCGCTCTCACTCACATTTACGCACCCGCCTGCGTGTTCTGACAGCAAGGAGAACATGTAGGGCACAGTGCCTGGAGAGTCTGTGAAATAGAGACAACAGGAGCCCCAGAAGGCAAATCCCACGTGTGAAGAGCAGCAAGGTCCTGGAGCAAAGGCAGGGCCACCGAAGCCCTGGAGCAGCTTGGCAGACCACGGCCTCGGTGCCGTGCACAGGGCAAGGCGGGCGGGCGCACAGGGCAGCCAGCCCTCAGTGCTCGCTGCCCATGCTGGGCTGGGGCGCCGGGCACCAGCTCCCCGCGGCACCACCAGCCCCGGGGGAAAAGCCTCCCGCTCCTTGGATGGCTTGCAGCTCACAGAGGAGGGAGACATGAGGACCCCGTCACAGCAGGGAGCTGGACACAGGTCCAGGCACACGCAGCACCCGCACAAGGAGCAGCGCTGTGCGCTGGCACCCACACACTCCCGGCAGCAGCCTGGCACAGGCCAGTGCACGGAGAACAGCGCACGGTCCTGCATGCAGGGCAAGTCCTGCAAAATACACAACAAGCCAACAAGCCCTTGGATGCTCCCGTGTATAGTCCTTCATAATGGAAGGAAAAGAAATGCTCACCTGCACGGCAAAACACTGTTAAATGATTAAAGGAAGAGCATGCACACAACTAGCAATGCACAGAAGTGGAAAGCACAAAAAGACTCTTGTCAAAATGCAGGGATTTTATCATTCTGCTAAAACTAAAGAAACTAACATAAGGAGGATGAATTAAGTAGTAAGAGGAAAGGGTAATTTCATAGATAAAAACTTAGTATTTTCTAAGCACAAAGGCTAGTTAAATCACATTCATAGTGTATGTTTTAGGTTCAGGTCAGCTCTTATTTCATCTGCAATATTTCTCATGTTAGTAATGTAAAGCAGACAAACTTAATTTTTAATTGGATATTCCATCTCATTTCAATTCAGCTAACAGCAAATATGCAAAAACTAAACAGCAGATTTCACTAAAATGTCTGAGACGTGGTATGTCTCACACTGGTTACAGCCCCGCTGTGGAAAGCTGCAGTATTGACCAGCTTTGCATCTTCCAGCGAATCAAAAAGAGTGTACTCTCTTTGCCCCTTTCTACATTTATTCACTGGGTTCTGGTAAGTTCTAGGTCAGATATTACACACTTGACAGCAGAAACAACTCACTGTGTTAGAAATCCACAGTGATAAGAGAATTGCACAATAAATACATTATATCCAGGCAACAGGGGAAGGTAAGTTTGTATTTCATCTGTTGTGGATTGCATAAGATGGTAAATGCTTTCTGCCAAGTGTCCTGCAAATTCGAAAAATAATGCATCTATTTTATGGCATTATCTCATTTTCTATTATATTTGTTTATATCTCTGCAGTGAAACTATATTGTTATTAAGGTTATCATTATAATAGAAAACAGCACTAGTCTTTAAAAGCCTGTTCTATTTTACGTGTATATAAATAGGAACATTATGATCATCTGAGATTCCCATTTGTCCTTCGTATACTCTTGCCACCGTGGGGTAAAAGCCCTTTGATTAGCTTCACAGAAGTTTTTTAGCTTGCAAAATCTCACCTTGCTGGTTATGTACTTCCAGCACTGGCCAGTTGGGCCAGCACTGGGTTTCTCCTCACCTCTGATCACCGAGATGATTCACATACATCTTCTTTTTATAGCATGATGATAGCAAATCATGCCAACCTGCCCAAAAGGACTTATTTTGCTGGCATTTGCAAAGCCAGAGGTCCTCAGAGGCAGATTGCTGAAGGGATGGCCAGAACCCAAGTTTTGCCTACGGTCACCCATGCTGCATGGAGCCAGCTGCTGGGAGGGCAGTGGGCACCTGAGCTGTGGCGAGGCAGACGTTGGTCAGAAACAGCAGGAACGCCTCCAAATGATAAGCAAGGCCTTGCACTGACAACATCAAGTACGCCGTGACTACAAGGACATCAAAGGGAAGCTCACATGGCTTCATGTTAATAGATGTTCAACTGCAAGCTGTCAATTTTAAGAGATTTTTTTTTCTTTCCCTGAATAAGATGGGCTTTAGTTTCAGTATGTTGAAACATTTTACAGCCTGACGTGAGTCCTGCAGTGCAGGGAGTGCAGCAGCACGCAGCTGCGGGGAGCTACCCGCGTGGGCAGAGCAGAGCGCCGCGCGCCGAGAAAACCCGCAGGAGCCCGGCCCAAAACATTCACTGCATCAGGGTAATCACAAGATTAATCACAACCCACCCAACTAAAGTGGAATTAAATACAAATTTTCTGTTCATGTAGTATGTGCTGAGTGACAGCAAGTTAGCACCAGTCATTCTGGCCTTGTTTAAGTGCCTAACATCTGGAGAACATTACTACAGAATCATCAGCCATTTGGCCAGCACCCAACATGGAAGCAATTTCACACTCTTTTCTCTAAACATCAGCACAGTCTCACTGAAACACGTGTATTTCTCTTTCCTCTTCTTGAAATTTTCTCTTAAGGAGCTTTTAAATTGTAGAATTTAGATGGGATAAGCCACTTGTTTCTGTTTAGAAAGCATTCAAAATGGATCAAAATAAGAGGCCAATTTTAAATGTTTAATTTTAGTGAAGAAAATGCTGTTTATGAGAGTCCACGGTAATGGCAGTTTTTCCAGCTATTTAAACAATATAATTAGACGTCATTTCACAGTATAGAAGAGGTAGACTATTAGTAAATCTAAAAACCATGTGCCCTCGTTTGTATATAAATATGTGCATATAACCTACCACTTGTTACTACCAGTTTTATAATGAAGTATAATCTGGTCTTTATTACAGTTTCTGTGATTGAAAAGAACCTCTTTACTTATGAAGAATCCCTTTTTTTTTCCTATAGTAATGAAAAAACACAGTTGTCAGCATAATATCCTGACATTCAGGATGCCAGCCTGTCTCTACTGGAGTCAGATGTGAAAATAAATAGATATTAAACTGTCAGTCAATGAAATTACAAAGTCAAGAACAGCTCTCGCTGAGATCCTATGTGTTCTGTTTGATGGACACAGGTGTTTAAGTGTTATGAAATCCAGCCGAGCCTCAGAGTGAATAATGCACCTTCCAGCAGTCCTGAACTAGCCAAAAGAGCTGCCATGAGCTTCCCTGTCACCCTGAGGCCTCCGAGCAATCGATGTGGCCGAAGAAAGGGCCAGAAAAGCCTTCCAGGGTTGGCAGAGCTAACATCCAGGTCTTAGAGCTGACACTACAGCAGACGCTCGGGAGCTGAAGCAATACTCCTCTGAAATGGTGAAGGTTAGTCCCACTGCCTCTGCATACAAATCTGAGGCAGATGCCCCAAATCCACATCATTTATTTATTATTCATAAGGCACTTAAAGTCAATCATCTGTCACTAATAAACATTAACACTATTAAAAATTAATGATCATCCTACAGCTTGCTGAGACAGATTCTTCTTTCTGTTTGATGGGTATTGGAGCAAAGTACATTGCTTTCATTTACAGACACTTAGTGTTTATGCTTTGTACAATATTGCTGTTTTGGCTCCTCCTCCAAGCCCCAATGACCCCCTTTTTTCTTGGGATGCCAAGAAATGATCAATCTAATATGAGGAGCATAAAAGGAGGAGTTTATATATAAAAATAAAGAGAAGAAAAATAAATCATGGATTCAAGGTTACCACAAAGCACACAGATTAAGCCTTTGTGATTACAGGGCCTTTTGTCTCCCTCTCCACTCTTCTTTCTGCCAAATAATAAGATCTTTGTGGCAAGAGGCACGTGGCCTGAAGCGTTCGTCTCTCCATAAGGAACCCAGCTTGGGTACCATGCTAGAAATGGACAATGAGGCTGAAAATAACAGTTCCAATGAGACTACCCGAGAGTCTCACAAGCTAGAACAAGAAAAGGCTTCCTGAAGTGCAACTAAAAAAGGGTAACTTCACCAAAGGTCTACAGTGTGTTGCAGGGCACTTTCTTCTCTTAGTGGGTGGGAGGAAAAGCCCACTGCTAAAGATGAAGCAGCAGCCTGCACCTTAACCCTCAAAAAGGACCTTCCATCTTAAAAGCAAGATTCATCCTAGACCTTTGATCTTTTGTGTTCAATTTTCAAATATGAATCTTGGGGAATACCTTTCCCCCCTTACCTTTATCACATTTCTGTCTTTGCACAGACATAGCTGGACTCAAAATACATCACTGTTTCCTGAACACGTACACAGACTGTTTTGCGCTGCTCCTCATTTTGGCAGCTACTTAATTGTGGGAGCGCTGTAAATCCATCACAAAGAATCGCTTCATTCACAACTGACTCAAACACAGACTAAATACAGATTATTAAAATACAGATAAATAAATCTATTTAAACCTATTTAAATTATTACATATCAGTCTAGCAGTAGAAGAAAACAGCCAATATGATTGTTTGCAACAAACTAAGCTAAGCCTTTGAGTTCTATCAAACCCTTAAAAACAAGCTAAACATAAAGTCTCCACACTAACAATATAATGCAAAAATGTGGCAGGAAGTAATACATAATAATAATATTCTTTCAATTTACACTATAATATTTCAGCACCAAACTACTTCTCAAGGAAAACAGTGACCGTTAAGAAGTAGAAAGATCTGTCAGTAGAATCAATGGACTGCAAATACTCTGTTTTCTTTCCTTATTCACCTGTTTCACAGGAAATTACTAATGAGGATTTGCAAAGAGCAGCTACCAGAGCCAAAATACACAGACAAACAGGAAAAACCTGGTGGCTTTCACTTCTTTAAAACCACATTACCACACTCTAGCAAGGCTTGGGAAGTTACCACCTTGCATTCTCACCATCATAGCTGCTGTTTGCCACTGCAAATAAAACCCGATGTCTTTAGAAAAATGCTGTCATTCAAAATTAATTCCACTTTGCACAGACGGAATAACAACACCAGAAGTAGCGAGAATTCTGTACAATTTACTCAGCAGGACTTGGGGAAAAAAAATGTGTTGGGTGTTTCTCCATTCCTCGGATACATCAGAGCATTAAGGAACAGCTCAGTGCCTCCTACAGCATCCCTACATTTGCAGAGCTCCAGTGCTTCTGCTGGGCCCCACCACCGCGGGCAGCTCCACATGTCACGACTAGGAAGCCAAGACCACCTGATCCTGCAGGCACACAAACACATCGCATTAAACCTCACAGAAACCACAACTAAACCAGTCTGAACAGAACTAAATCCCAAACCTTCTAAATCTCAGGATAAAGACTGTGCCGCTTTGAACAAAGGACCATCTCATCCTGCTGCCTCTTCCCCACTGCCAATAGATTTTTTCCCAATTTGTTTCTTCTCTAGCTTATAATTCATGAACTGTCAAGCTGAGCTACTCTCATAAGAATTCTGGGAATTACAGTCAAGGAAAAGATATGTTAAAGCATCATTATTCAAATATAAAAATGCAATGAAAATGTTAACCAGTTTTCCCTAAGGTGAAGGTGTTTATTGCTAAGTTTTTACAGCACACTTACATTCAAATACACAAATACTAGTTTGAAATAAAGCATTTATTTTCTGAATCTACATAGGAGAAACGGAAAAATAACCAGCACTTTGTAAGAAAGCTATCTCATAGCAAATGTTTTTTCTAATAAAGAATTAGATTTTTAAGAGCTTTTTTTGGGGAAAAACAGGCGATTAAAATATAGTACCTTACTTCCTTTTCTTTAGTCTGAATAACTCACATTGATAAGTCTGGTAAGTCTGGAATTTATATCAGCTTCCCAAACCAAACCTGAGGTAGTCTGACATCCTGCCGCACGAGCCACGAGTCCCGACATCGCCCAGCGCCCATGCTCACCTCGCTGCAGCCTCGCGCTGAGCAGAGGGGAACCAGAGACTTCCCCGGGGCCCATGGCACCACAGGCAGCATCAGCAGCTCCACAGAGCCCCATGGGAGCAGCAGGACACATCTCCTCCCCTCAGCACCAGCTCCCCAAAGCTGCCCACAGCTGCAACCCGCTCATTCCACCTTCTCTCCTCACCTGTGGCTCTCACCTGCCCATCTCTTCCCCTTTCCTTCTCTCCTAGGTGAGTCATTCATCTTCCTGCAACCACAAAACAAGTAGACATTGTTTCCCTTCCCAGAAAAACAAGCAAGCAAAAATAAATAAATAAATAATTCACAGAATAAGGTCTGAGTGCTAAATTGTGCTTAGTAGTAGTAGTAATATTTCCAAGGAATAACTGCTCCTTTTAGGAGATCAAAACTCACATACAGACACTTATACATAGACCGTACATTTTATTGGACCCGTGCACCATATGCAGAGTCTAGAGACAAAACCTACTTCCCTCTGGGCCCCCTCATCCACACGCTGTGACCTGCTCAGGCTGGGCACTTGCCTCGCAGAAGGAAGGCCATGCTTGCTCCTCAGGTCCATCTGGAGGCCTTTGGAGTCCACATGGATTAAATATAGCCAGAGATGTTGTTCAGGCTTCTGGCACAAATGACTCAGCGGAAAACCAAGATTATAACAGCAGGATGTGAGCTGGCCCACTCTGGGCAGAAAAAACAGCATCACTGCAGCACTAATGTTTATAAACATAATTGAGAGCTGCTATCTATCTCTTCATACTATTGCTGGACTGCAGACTATGGGCCATCTGCCTAGTGTCCATTATCACAATCTGTAAACAATTATAGGCAGGATATTTCATCTTAAAAAATGGCAAAATTATCAGGAAAAAAAAAGGTATTGAAGAAGCCAGAACAGAGTCAAAAAGCAAGCAAAAGAACTCTGCACATGGTCGGGCAGGGTGTGCAGTCCCTTTGGCAGCCCTTGAACCCAGCAGCATTTCTGGTCCCTGACTCACCCCAGCATTCACTGAGGAGAGAGAACATTGGCTGCTGCTGCAAGAAGGCCCCCTGCAAGCCCAGCCAGCTTCACTGCAAAGGGCTGTGCAGGGCCCTGGCCAGAGCCCGGGAAGGCTCCGGAGGCACAGGCCAGTCGACACCCTGCTCCTTTGCTGCAGAGACAGATGCCAATAACGTGCTGCTCACGGCCTCTGATCTGCAAAGCTGCTGCAGAGGGCTGGGAAGAGGGGAACTGCTTTTGAAGCTGCTGCTCATTTCCAGGGCCTGGAGGAGGCAGCGGGCGGTCGCGAGGGGCCTGAGCACTGAGCGCTGCGCTCAGCGCCTGCCTCCTCGGGTAGCTCCCAGCCACGCCTGGCAAGAGCCTGCCCGCAGCAGCGCCCCGGCAGGGAGATCGGGGCACCTGTCCCAGTGCCCTCTCCACCGCTGCCCTGAGGCCTTACCAGAGGCCGCAGGTTCCATGCTGCACGTTGGCCCGACCTCCTCTCCAAAGCCCACGACGTCTGCGAGTCCCAGACTGTGGCCTCCCCGTGGCAGTGGGCGCCTCGCCGGGGCTGCGGGAGCTGCCTGCACAGCCGAGGGGGCTGAGCACGTGGTAAAGCTCTGGAGCTGCCCAAGTACTGCTTTCCCATGCACTGCTCCAGCAGGAGCCACTCAGATGCCCCAGCGGGAGCAGAGAGGCTGCCCTGGGAGCAGGGCGACTTGCGTGGAGGGCACGGGCGGCACAGAGCCAGCACAGCCTGCCTGGAGCAGCCAGAGAGGGGCAAAACTGCACAAGGACATGCGGAAAAATCCCTATCAGTGCTCAGGGAAATCTGAGTAATTAGTGTTGGCTGCAACAAGGCAATGGTGCACAAAGTACAATCCAACTGCCTTAAAACAACAAACACTCTCAATTCATCTCTAATTTATGCATTCTTGTCATATGAAAGCTACTCGCTTAAGCTGCTTTTCTATCTCTTTGCAGTCTGTTCAGACACACAATGCTCAGTAGGGGTCTGTCTCCATGATTCATTGGCTCAGATTTCCTATAGAGTTTACATGATGTCTACTAAGCCCCATACAGTTTTGTATCCATTATAAGCAGGGACAAGCAAGCAGGGCTCAGGAGGCCGCGCATCTATCTCAGAACAGCTTCCTGTCTCCCGGCCTTCTTCACAACAAATGAACAATGGTTACATTTCGCCGGCAAGCACTGCATGGTGAGGGGAAATTATAGGAACTTGTCTGAGTTAAATAAGGGAAGGAGCATTTAGAGTGAAGCTCCTTAAATGAGCAGGTCAATAACTAGTTTACTGAGACCAAGGCACATAGCTAATGAGAGAATAAAGAATTATTCTTGTCAAGAGAGAAAAAGATGCTGCCCTGGTTCTGTGCTAAATAATTACATTCATTATCTTTAGGACAGCCCTGCAAGTGGTCTTTTGCACTAGTAAATTCATTAGCAAAGCTAATAGGCAAGCTACTATTGGGGCAAATTTAAACGATTGCAATAGGACGGATGGCAAAGATGGGGAAAGGTAGTATGAGAGCTAAGAGCCAAGTCAGCTTTAAGTGTAATTGAATTTATCTTCTCATCAACTTTAAGGCCTCCTTCTGGGCTTGAAACAAGGAGAAGAAAAGCCATTGAATCCAAAGGATATTCACTTGATTGGATTTGCTCCAGCTCTTCCACTTTACCAAGCTGTCTAAACTGACCTCTGTCTAAACTGACGCATGAGAACAATTACAATTAAAACCAAAAATTAAAATAATTAAAATGTTGACTGAACAGCTCGATGTTTCCAAATGACAAAGGGTCCCAGGCGTGTGTGGGAGCTCCCTTCCAGCAGGAAGGCTGAAAGGGCAGCCAGGCATCGTGCGGGGCAGGCGCCAACGCCGCGGCACCCGCCAGCCCAGCCGCCCCACGCACACGGGTGACAAACCCGCGGCAGCCCCCAGCCCAGCCGCCCCACGCACAYGGGTGACAAACCCGCGGCAGYCCCCAGCCCAGCCGCCCCACGCACACGGGTGACAAACCCGCGGCAGCCCCATGCACCTACGGCCCCCTTCACAGGCAGGTGTTTAAATG
Organism: Nothoprocta perdicaria; assembly: GCF_003342845.1. Lineage (NCBI taxonomy): Eukaryota > Metazoa > Chordata > Aves > Tinamiformes > Tinamidae > Nothoprocta > Nothoprocta perdicaria. Next base: position 5,542,809 of record NW_020455205.1, on the reverse strand, counting down.
AAGAGGTTGTTAGTGTCTGACAGAAACACTGGGCAGGCCGTGGATCTAAGGGCCTCCTCCTCAATCGCGCCCTGCACGCACTGTAATCACAGAAACTTCACAGATCCGAACGCGGCACGTTGGGGTGGGCCTCGGAATCCACCCAAAGCAATTCAGCGAGCGCAAGCAGCGGAGCAGCGAGGCGCGTCGTCCCGCACAAAGCGCGGGCAGCACCGCCTCGGTGCCCAGCGCTTCCCAGCTCCGGGACGCAGCCTCTCCCTGCAAGGCCGTGGCCGCCCGCCCGCCCGCCGCCTTCCCAGGGAACGCAGACGCTCGCTGCTCGGCAAGGAAACGCCTCGGCACCCACACACAGCAGAGGACAGTTTTTCAACACGCTAAAGCATTTTTTTGCATTTTGCAAGTGATGTATTAGTTTCAGAAATGCCAATGTTTTCAATTTTTCTAAAGATGGGTTTTTAAATTAAAACTTATATCTTGATTTAAACAAATTACTAGCAAAAAAGATAAAAAAGCACAAAATATTTAAGCCTTTTTCTTTGGATGAACCATAAGATAGCAATTCTTTTTTTTTCTAGTTTTGTAAAAATATATATTTTTTTAATTGTTTGATTCAGATTCGGCTGGGTTGGATGCAATTCTGCCACAGAACCAAAAAGCTGTTATTCACCAAATTTGTGTCCGGCGGTTTTAAATGGGCACTCAGAGGCTTCGCTAAAGGCATCCTAAAAAGCAGGTTTTCAGTAATTCAGTTTGGTGAAAAGAAAATAAGTAACTGCAACGAAGTCTGTATCTGAGGGGAGGGGAAAAAAAGAAAAGAAAAAAAAAAGGGAAAAGGAGAAAAAAAAAAGAAAAAAGAAAAAAAGAAAAAGAAATAAAAAGAAAAACTCTTTGCCAAGTGGAAATGGGAATAAATGTTCTTGGCTACCAATGTAGCCTGAAAAGCCAGAAGGAGCCTGAGGCTTCCCAGTAAACCTAGTTTAGAAACCTCCTCAGCTGATTGCTTATTTCTTCTGGCTAGTTGCCTTACCCAGTCAAGCTAGAAATCCAGGATCTAACTCTTGTAGAGAAATTGGAATGACAGACATATTGCATGTCTGAAGAAAGAGAGCCAAAGAATTAAGTGTCATTTCTTTGGAAAATGTCTAAATTAATAGAGTCCTGGCTGCCGTTCCTACATGCTGTCCAAACGGTAGCATGACTTCTCATAAAAATTGGCATACTGAAGATATTGCAGCTTGACCTGCTTTGCTTCTCTTCACGTACCTGCCGAATGCCTGTCTGGTGAATACAGAAACGCAGTTTTGCAGGTGAAGACGGTCTCAGTGCAAGGAACCAGTGTCTGCTACGATTCAAAACAGAGGCGCCACCTCCCATGCCCACCCATCGCTGCTGGAGCGGCGGCTCCCGCTCAAGGTCCAGGCTGCACGGCCACAACGAGCAAGGCAGCTGGAAAGCCAGGGAGTCACCTCCTCTTTGTGCACTGCTAGAACAACGCCAGGGACATGCTCACCCACTACGCCTTCTTTTCATACACCCACAAGCTTCGAAACCAGACAGAAATATGTGAGAAAATGCGAGTTCTCTGGACAGTGACAAGGCTTCCTTCTTATTAAATTTTTAACTAATCTTTTCCTCCAGAAAGATGAAAATTGGAGGATAATTGTTAAGAGTGTGGGAAGGGTGGCAAGGAGCATTTTACTGAGGACAGACCTAACAAGCACTCAGTAGATGCTGGCATCTTGTTCTCCCAAAGGTCAAGAGCAGCCTTAGCCTTCCTCACTACATCTGTCAGCTATTAAGTAATATAAATACATTATGCACTCTTTGTATTTAGAGAGTCTAGAAGTTCAATTACACGGCTGCTCAAGGGTGGCTACGGTCAGCAAAGCGACTCTAAAAATGTCACCTTGCTCCCACACTTACCTGCCTCCTGAAGTGTCCACTCTCTTGTCAATATATATCCATTGTACTCATTAATGTTAATGGCAACCAGGCACATGAATCAGAGAGCAAGTGGCCCTTTAACTTTTAGCCACTTGGCCTGCTAACAAAGCAAACTTTTAATCACAGTGAGCATGGGAAGCCAGCACAGGTGTGCCACAGTAGTATGCATTATATTTTGCCTCATGCCGTGCCACCACCACTGAAGCTTTATTCTAATTCCAGAACTTGTGGATTTGCTGGGAGGTTAGTGATGAAGCACAGTACAAGTCATTAACAACTAAGCTTTGTTTTCTGCAACCAGACTGAGCAGCAGGCACCTAGAAAAAAAATTATACTGGCTTGTAAATGGAACAATTTAATATGGAAGTAAGAAATGACGAATAAACATAGAATGCCAAGACAATTTCTCTGTCACTAACTGTGTTCGGCTCCTTTCATTTCCTTAAAATCCAAGGTAGTGAATTAGAATCTTGCTGAAGAAATCTATTTAGAATGTGACATATTCTTAAGGGTTTGTTTTGTTTTTACCTTCAGTGCACTAGGTTAAGTCTAAATATATGCAATTATAGCAAGATTTTCCAGCTGCACTGTTAGAAACACATTACCCCACCATCCTTTGGCAAAGTCATATGTGTGGTAAAACCACTTTGGAAGAGAAGAGCGTAACTGATAGGGAGAAACCACCTCCCTGTCTCGTTTCTCCAGCCACCTTCTGAGTCCACAGGTTGTTCCCCCAAAACATTCAAGGCTTTCAGGCACGTGCTGCCTACCCAGCCCTCCTTAAGGCACATCTTCACACTGGCTCTTTGCTGTAGCTTTTGGTGCTGGAACCCAGTCCATCCCAGCAGCTGAGGCTTTATTTTCTGACTCCCTCCAGCAACAGAGGTCCAGGGCGTACGGACTCCCCCAACACGTGAGCGTAGCCCTGATGTGGCATCAGCAGCAGATCTCAGTCGTTTGTGGATAGATTTAACCAAGAAATTTGCATATAGCTCTGAGAAGCACTAGCTCCAGAAAAACATTATACCAAAGAAACTGGTGAAAAGACACATTTATACTTAAAAAGACTGAATTCTATGCAAAGCAGGAGCAGCAGAACAGCTGACCGGGCAGGCTGTGCCGTCTCCATCCTCGCAAGCTTTGGAAGCTGGCCTGGCCAGAGCCCTGAGCGCTCTGCTCCAGCCTCACAGGTCACCCTGCCTGGAACAGGAGGTCCAGCCAGAGCCCTTCTGTGCTCCGTTTCAGCCTGAGCTAAAATGTAATTCTGCAATTCTACATGTCACGCAAAATCATATTCATCTGCCTCCCTGCCAGCCACAAATCAGGGAAGAGATTCTTACAAAATCCTTCTTCCTTGCTGGCCAAAAAAATAGTATCTTCCTAATTTATTTTTATAGCACACAGCCTCCCTCTTTCCTAGGGTTTTGTAGGCTTTTCAGCCATGCAGCCCTAGAGACTCGACAGGGCCACGCTGGGCTTTCCCAGCAGCCTGAGAACTGAAAGTTCTCTGAAGAGAACAGCAACACACTTCTGATCTTGATTCCCATCAATGCAGATTAGTACCCTGTGTTCACTGTTATTTATACCAACTTCTTAATAGCTATGGCTGAGTGATCTTGTCCCAAATCCTCTCCCTGGTTTACAAGCATGGATTTAGTTATGTTCACTGACTGTTGATAAGGCATCTTGCTGCTTTAATCCTGCATAAAATTAGGCACCTACCATAATACACTCCCTACTACTCTTCACTGATTACACAGGAATTAGGACCTGGCAAGTGCCAATAGCTGCCACTGTGAGATGCTCCCTGCTCTCTTGGTCTTCGGAAGTGAACTTAGTCACAGCAAGTGGTCAGAAACAGCCCTGCGTGACAAAGAAAAGCTCCTCAGTCAGCGTGAAGCTAGAAGGGCCCCTGAGGAACTGCACAGAGCTGGGCTGCAGCTCCGAGCGAAGCGCTACGTCATGGCACAGCGTGCCACGCCATGACGCGGCCACTGCTCGTACTCCTTTCACGTCGCTTCCCAGCTGGAGAAAGGACACGGAAGGGCAGCAAATGCAGATGCTGGTACCCCCAGCTTCCTCATGTGGGCTGAGGTGAAAGGAACTGAGCTGATCTGCCAGATGTTTCTTTGTCCACCCTATTCACCTCTTTCCAAAGGGGTGGAAAGTGGGTAGAACTCCAGAGCTCAAATACTTCCCTCAGCCCAGAGCCAGGCTCCTGTCTAGGAGGAAACATGGGATATTGGCAAGGGGCTCTTACTCCACCTTACTCTGCTGCACAGGGAAATAGACCAAATTCAGCTTTCCAAGACTTTTGGTCTATGGGAAGAACACACTGAATTCATTTGATGTAACTGCCCTCAACTAACTGGTGATGGAGAACTAACATACCTATGGCTGACTAGTTATTCTGTTTAAGGTAACACATTGTTCTACAGTTGTGTGTGATCTATGTTCTTGGCCTTTAAAAGCAAGGATACTCTATAGTTTCTAAGATTTCACTGTAATCCTAAGCAATATTAATTGCTATTCACAGCAAACACAGCTTCATCAGAGGACAGAATATTGGAAATTTGAAGAACATTTCCATCTACCTACCTACGTGTATCTGAGAAATTAGTGTTCTTCCCCAGGGATGAATACTGAGGGTAATTAGGTGATCACTAAACAACGTATGCAAAGTTTCTGCCGTGAAATATGATTTTATCAGGTAGTAGATGCACATCAGCACCTTGCCACAGCCAGATAAAAAACTAAGGAGAGCATGGCACACATCACCGAATGGATGACGACTTCATAGGACTTGGTCATGAAAGAAAGCAGCCTGTTGTTTACTGCATTTATCGACAATCTGTGAAAGTCGACCAGAAATCAGTCTAATTACCAGAGCGCCAGTTGTGCTTGTTAACACCAGCTTTGTGACCAAATGTTATTCCACAGTTGTCACATCACAAGAAGGTTTCATTACTAACATAATAGTGAACAAGATCACATGCCCGACTATTGATTGATCTGCCACACAAAGGAAGGACGTTGTTGTCTCTATTATAACCAGTTACATCTTTGTCTGCCTGTATAATATGCACTGGAATGTATCACAAGCAGTTGCCGCCTGTTTCCTAACTTCTGCCCGTTAGCCCATTAACAGCCCATTATGATTTGCAGACTTTACCACCAGAGAAGATGTGACCTTGCTGTAATTCCACTCTTCTGCAATCTTCAAAGCGTGGTTTTTATCGGCTTTCTTCCTTTGGATTCCACTAAGAATTGGAAGTTACCCAACATTTGATTTATAAATATATCATTTTTACTGAAACAAAAGGTATTTCAATACTTTCTAGGTGCAATTAGGTAATACTGCAGGACTAACAGAAATTTTCATCATAATTGCAGTTGAAAAACTATGAAAGAATTATATCTTAAATCAAGGAGAAATATTCTATTAACAAGCACCTCAGACAAAATGAACTACCACTGACCCGCAGACCATAAAGACATTGCTTCCTACTCACTGGTCAGCCATAAACACAAACAAAAGCTTCCAGGTCTGTTGTTAATATTAAAAATGAACAGTCTTGTTTGCTTTTCTATGAACTCAATAAATATTATAATAAAAAAGTGGATTTGTTTATCATTGTGAGCCTACAGAAAAACAAGCATGCCTCATCATCTTATCTGATGATGAATGATTTATCAGGCAGAACATGAATCTGCTTCTAACTGAGTCTATTTTCCTGTTTATGCTTGTTGAACAGATACAATTTAATGAAGAATATAAAGTACTTAAAAATCTGTCTACCATTAATAGTTTAATTAAACTGACATGTACTTCAAAAACAGAGAGACGGAAAACATTAATTTTGGTTATAAAGGGCATGGCATTATTAAAGTGCAATTAAAAACAACATTCACTTACAATTAGCAGCTAAAACAATTTCATTATTTAACATTAGATTGCCAGTGGTGGCTACCTTGTGCACCCCGAGGTAGCTACGTTTGGGGTCCTCTTGCAAAGCGTGTTACACGGCTGCTGTCACCCTGCAGTGCCCTGAGTACCGACTGCCGAACTGCTGCTGGGCACCACGTCCCACTGCAAATCCCAAGCAGCCTCTCTCTGCGCCGCTCTTCCCAACGCCTCCCTGCCCCTGGGATGAGCACTGTCCAGAGGATCCATCCTTCAGGCACCGCTGAGGCTGCCAGCAGCCTCTGCCGGAGCCCGCTCAGGGTTTGCACTCGTGCAGAGCAGTCCAGCTGGCCGCTGCGTTTCCGATCACTCTTCCTTAGCAAAAGATTTGGGTCTCCCTGACTCATTCACACACCTGTTGCCTTGCTGAACTTCACCTTCCTCAGAGCTCATTCTCTTTCCATCAGACTTAATTGAAACCGGCCTCTGGCTCAATTGCTGTTTAAGGAAGGTGCTGGGGAACAGCAAAGAAAAGCATCTCAGTCACATCTGTCCCCCCTTTCCCTTTGGAAACAGGACCAAACAACTGCACGATCAAACTCAAAGATAAAGTCACAGTCTACCAAAGAAATGTAAATTACTCCACAGAACCTTGAGTCTTTCCTCAGCAAAGCAGAAATTCATCACATCAGTAAACATCAGTAGAAATTTCCTTCAATTTCTGCACAAAATTTTAAAGAATATACCCACAAACTTGCCCAGAATTTTGATTAGAATTTCAGTTTTGGAACAAAATTCCAGACCAAAGAATTGAAATGCATGACTTACCTGGAAACAAGAATTCTGTTTCCAGATAAGAGAGATGTCTATACTTGTTTCAGTGCTATATTGAGAAGAAAATTTAGCTTTTTGAAAATTTTACACTAAAAAGGAGATATCCCTGTTCCTCAACAGCCACTAATCCTATTGCAAAGCCATTGATATGTGACTAAAGTAGTCACCTCTGGGTTACATCATTAGCCAATACACCAGCTACCAGGCAACTGGCTTTTCTGGGATACGTCTATGAAGAAGCTGGTTTCTATTACTTTCTTTTGAAGCTATTTCACTGAACAATTCTCAAGAAATGCTGCTCTAGTCATGATGATCAGCTCCTGCAATTTTCTCCACGTAGGCAGAATATCACGGCCCATTCCATGGCTTTCAGCAGGGCTTCTGAGATGGGGATGTTCACTCACGTGAGGAAAGGCAGAACCAGGATCCTGTGCCCAAAACATGCTTACTCCTGCACACAGCACGTCTTTCTCAGGGCTACTTGACCAGCTCCTACAAATTTGGTTTATTCATTTCGTCGTTAACTGAGGTGTCTCATGTAGCTGCAGCTGGCTGCAGAAATCATAAGACACATTTTTTACTGCCTCTTCTGGAGAAAAAAGAAAAAAAATCTTCATGGAGAAATTTAAAGGAAGAGAGAAACTATAAAGTGTTCATTAAAAAGAAAAAAATAAGAAAAGAAAAAAACTCTATCATTACCTTTTTTCCCCCTCAAAAGAGTATTATAATAATGGTTTTATTTTCAGTGGAGTTTTTACATCTACCTCTTTACATAAATACACCTTCACTGACATAGTTAGACTTTGCATTCAAATAAGGCATCCTCAAAAGAATAAATATATTCATAAACGGTCAGATCTAAAGCATTTCAGCCCTCTAGAAGAAATGATTTTGAGAACTGAGATTCATTTGAAGATCTTGAGAAGAATTTAGCAATTGAGCTTGTTGAGAAGTATTAGCTGAGGATTCCAGGCCCTCACTTAAGAGCCAAATCAACACAAAGCAAAGCAAGGATGGGAGGTACTTAAAGGATTTGGTGCTGCAATTTGTAGCACATTAAAAAAACAAAACAAACATAAACCACCACAACAAATCTTATTCCTATTCTTCCCAGAATATAGAACTTAAATGTGACCGCAGCCTATCAAGCCAGGACTAATACCGAGCAGCAGAGGAGGTGGAACAGTGGACAGAGTCTGAAACGCGTTTGAAAGGACACCAACAGGCACAAACAGCCCACAGACCACTGGATCTAAGGTAGAAGTAACATCCCTTCTGCTGAGCCAAGCTTCTCTGCTCACACAAGAATCTCCATCAAGTTGCCAGCCACATCACTAATCAGATGTTTCCAGATCTAGACCAAAACACCAGGCAATTACTGCACTTTATTCTCCTTATGGTTTACTCACTGTTATGTGGCCAATGCAGCATGAAAATTCAAGCATCTTATAGGCAAAAATACAGTATTTCTTAAGTTTCAATCTTTTCTTTAAAGTACTACATATCATTTAATACTTTATAAATATTTATCAAACCATACCCACTAAGAAAGATTTTTGCAGAAAGATCACTAGACATTTTAGAAAGCCTACAGATCATCAGTAATATACTTAAAACTTGCACTTACAAAATCCTATTTTGATGTTCAGCTCTTTTTTTATAAGGACAAAACCACATTAAATACAGAAGACTTTAATTAAGGCTTAGCCACACTTCAGACTTAGGCAAGGCGTATGTGAAGCTTTCCCCAACACAGAGCCTTTATGAAAAATCTCCCTAACCTATACAACTGCCTAGATTGCTTTGCAATTGAAATCAAGGCATTGGATGTAGATTATGTTATTATTAGGTTTAAATTAAGCCTGAAATGTCATACAACTGAAATAAAAACTGAAGCTGAGCAGGGTATTGTTTGGTTTCTGAATATTAAATGTAATCAAAAGGTAATAGTACTTATAGATTTTATATATATAAACAGATTTATGGGACTGAAAAAAACCATTTGCTCATGGAGCTTTGAGAATCTGGATGGTTTCTTCTGTGAATAATTAAATAAGATTACTCAAGCAGCTTCTTTGTCTCAGTGCTACAGCGACACAGGATTTATATTTAAAGGGCTACTACAGGGTAAAAAGGCGTAGTTTCAAAAACCAAGCAACTTTACCATAAACATCACATCAAGTTGCAACACTGGGAAGGAAGAGTAATTCACTTTTACAAATGTAGTTTCTTTACATATTTTATTTTCATAATTTCATGAAAATGCTCTCATTAATTTTAAGTTACCCGAGAGCCTTTTTTCACTTCAGAAAATCTCGCGATTGTTTTTCAGCATCTCTGACTACTGTAAGCAATCTCTTCTCCTTAGTATGAGATGGGAGTTTATTGATCCAGAATCTTCTTGTAATGGTTTTTCAATACAAAGTTAGGATTTCTGTGATTTTACACATTAAGAAAATCTGCAGAATTATACCACAAATTTTAAGGGCATTGGAGCCTGCTCAGATGAATGATCTCTCTCCCCTGTTTCAGTGTCACAAGAATTCGAAATAAGAATAAAGAAATCTCTTCTTCCTTGGGGGGGGGGAAAAAAAAAAGAAGAAAAAAATACTCAATAATGTCAAAACTGTGGAAAGAGGTTTCAGATACTATCAGTTATGGTTTTATGTTCCTGCTTTGCTTGCCAATATTTTGGGTAGCATTCGGAAGATGAGTTTTGATCCTTTAAGGACCTCCTATCCTCGAGGCTCAGGTTTGACTTAGTATTGAAAATGTCAGGACAGCAGCTGTTCTGATAGCAATCTTGATAAAATTTCACAAGAGCAGGTATTCTTGCAATATTTTAAACTAATATGAATTGAGAAAACAGGAATAATAGTAAGATAAACCGAGAAACCAGAGAGAGAAACCCTGGAAGGAAAACATGGAAACCAGAGCAGAGATGAGGAAATAAACATATGTGAAAGGATTAGGAAGCCAAATGGGGAAACTGAGAGAAACATTTGGAAAAAAAAAAATCTGAGGAGCAGAAGGCTGTTAGAGAAGGCAAAAACTGAGGAGGAAAAGTGGAGAGGGTTAAAACACAAAAGACAGGGAGGAAGCTTAAAAAAATTGTGATGAAAGACGCCAGAGGAAGGACAAAGGATGGAGAGAGCAGCAAGCAGCGTGAAGCAAAGCTGTCAACAAGGGGAGGGCTTGTAAGGCAGGCACATTAAAAACAGGGACCCTGAATTAGGGTAAACGTTTTGCAGAGCAAATGCCTGGTTGATAAAGCTGCACAAAGTTTATAGAAAATGAATCCTGGAAAAAGGCAGGAAAACAAAAAACATAATGAAGCGCGCACATCCCTCACCGGCTGAATCTGGGTTCGGGTTAACAGAGCCTCTGTCTAGAGGAAACCCCCAAATAAATATCCAGTCTATAGGAACTGCTACGAGGGGCACCGTACGGTGACTGCCTTCTCTCCACGAGCAACCTCCTCTGCTCCTTTTGTACCCTGTCTTTCAGAGCAGGAGGAACAAACAGGCACAACATAATTTACAGTCTCGGTTTATCTGCACCCACAGTCCATCTGCTTGCTTTAACCACAACAGAATGTGTATGTGTGCGTTTAGAGAGATGGGTGTCATTAGACCAATGAAGTTAAGCAACGTATAAAAGCCAGGATCAGATCAGTAATAAAATTTACACTTCATTATGGATGTTGAAATCCTTGCTGATTTTTTTTTCCATGAGTATTTAGCTTATTGAATTTTACCAGCAAAATCATCTCCAGTGAGCAGCTAGTTGGATGCTCTAGCATCCAACATCAAAACCTGAAAACAGATATTTGTGCAATAAATTTACAGAATTAGAAAAACTGGACATATTAAAATACATCTCTGTATTCATGGCTGTAAAATGATTGAATTCATGTCTCATCAAATTTACATTGTGGAATCTGAATATAGTATGATTAGGCATTATTTTAACAACTACATTACAATACAATTTAAAATAAAATGGCCCTTCATACTGCACTAATATCACTGTTTTAAATAACAAAGGGGATTTTTTTTTTAAATAAAGGAAAGGATTAGCATTTAGTTTCAATCAGTATAAGCAATGCTGTACCAGTTGGTGTCTCAAAGATTCAGGATTTTATTAATATTCTAGAGATGCATTTGTGTTGCCTCTGGGTACACTGAAAAGCCACTTAAACTGCACTTAAAGCAGCACTACAGGATCAAATTGATGTGCATCAACCATTTACAATAAAACTTGATTATTATAAAGGCATACATATTTGCATAATTACATGTTTGATTTTTTGATAATGCAGCATACACTACAAAACGTTGCTTCGTGGAGAAAGGCATCGTCAAAAAGCACCATCTGCTGTAGTGTTTAATGCACTGCAGGGTTTGGAGGATGCTGCAGGTAGCTCGCCGGGGAGCGCGGGGCGCCCCGGGGCTGGGACACAGCGCACACAGGCTTTGGTTGCTGCCCGTTTCTCTCCAGCTATTTTAAAATAAAACTTCCCAAGGGGAGAAAGGCCAAAGACACCAAAGCAGCACATCCTACGGTCTTCAGAATGCCAGATTCAGCACTTGAGAGCCTTTGGCATAAACATGGCTTTGACATTCTAGCTCCTAACAAAAATTTCAGTATCTTTTGTTATGTAATGAAAGAACCATATCGGGAAGCAAAGCAAACAGCACAGATCAGTGGATTCTGACACCGATTACCTTGACAGAAATAAGTCTTTTTAGGAGAATCTCATTACATACCACAGTAGCTTAAAAGAGAACTTGAAAGCAGAAAATCTCTCTATTTGCTCAATACAGAGAAAAAAATCATTTGTTCTTCAGTGATACCTAACTGTAAACCCTAAGTTAGGAGACCTGGTGCTAAGAGCGCAGGAGTAAAAGCCTATCTCCGAGCAGGAAAACCATGAAGCTCTCGTAGACATAGCACAGTTACTCCAGATATGGTGGCTCCTGAAAGCTGCACACTTGGGTTAGCAGGACGTGTTTCCCATCGCGGTGCTGCGGCTGCGCTGATCAGAGAGGCTTCACCCGCTGCAAATCCGCTGCCAGCATCGGGCAGCCCCTTTCACTTGCCCATGCCTCCCCTTTCGTCCCTCATGGCTGTTTCTTACACATCGGTTGAAAATTCAAAACATTTGGGGGCAAGGAACTTTTAACAATACGCATTCTCCACCACGTTGGGCGTTAAACAGTCTTTCATCTCAGCAGGACTACTAAGTACACCGGGATACAAACAACAGTTGGACTGCATGCCATATACAGGACAAATACCAAGCAATTAAAAGGCATTTTTAACATCACAATCTGCTTAAAGTCTAGCAGTCAAGAATAGCATCTTGCCTGGAAACATGTTCTACAGCCCAGTGACATAAATGGCCTTAGAAATAGGGACATTTCTGTCCAGATATCTGAAAAGTAAAGTGTATATGTTTACACATACGTGTGAATATATGTAGATAAATACAACCTGCAAAGACAGCATGGATACAGGTAGATAAGTATAACCTGCAAAGATAGGAGACACTCGGTGTCCAAAACACAACAACTTGTACCTATATACATTGAAAACACAATGATGACCATGGAGCACAAAGGCCTAAAGTGGACTCTGAGATTATGCTACCTTTGGACTATAATACATTTAAATTTCCACCACAAGTATAATCAATGTTGTGTAATCATAAGAAACTTTGATTCATATTACGAGGAAAAATGTGCTCGAGTCCTCTATTACGCACAAGATTTTGAAACATCTAAGTTCTTTACCGTGGCTTATCAAGTACAATTATAGCTTGGCATTCAGAGATGCTGAACACCCACACTACCATCGCCTTAAATTAGCATTGTGGAATCCAGCGCTTCTGAGAATCAGATCCCCTATGTGTCATCCAGAAGAGGCGCAGGAAAATTTTTTTAAAATAGCCAACGTATTGTTATGTGTGCATAGTTCACAAAAGCTCAGGAATATTTATCCATGGATCTTTTACCACACCCACGATTTACTAAGACGCAGTGTATTACTCTATTGAAATACACCGTGCTCGAGACGGAACCCTCAGTTTCTCGCTCTTCAGGAACCCACACAGAAAAGACAAAGACATATCCATAGCATAACACTAAAAATAGCCCCAAACAACAAAGCCTCAAAAGCAGCTGCATTTCCTTCCTCCAAGCGCGTTCGGTCGCAGTGGAAACGAAGCCGAGCAGGCAAGCGCCCGACGCTCGAAACGGCGACTCTCTCTCTCGCGCGCGCGCGCCAACACGCTGCCCTCAGGGAGCGCTCCAGGCTGGCGGGCCCCAGCGCGGTGGGCAGCAGTGCAGCGGCGGGCACCGAGCACGCGCTCTTGGGCAGCCCTTTCATCGCGTACATCATTTTCCCCTGGCTGCAGTGACTCCACAAAGCTGGGGGGATTAGGAGAGCTAACAAAGGGGGCCGGGGAGCCGGCTCGCGCTCAGCGTCTGCGCACACGTCCAGGGCTGCGCTCGCGGGCTCCACGCTCAGCGCCTCGCACCCACTGCCTCCAACAGCCAAGTCATTCACCTGCAGGTGATAAATCCAAGCAAAGATGGAGCAGGGGCATTTGTTTGCTTGAAACTTTAGTGCAACAGGATTTAGGGCAAGGCCCACCGGCCACTGCTCTGCCCTGATTGTTATTATGCCGCAATGACACAAAATTATTTATCCTTAAGTTGCTAATTAAGAGCAGAACTGGAAAACAATATGTTTAGCCTGAATATACTGAAGTATCAAGGGACCATTTGCTACATCGTAATGAGATGTCATAGATGTCGTAACTCAGTATTGTCTAAGGGTCTCTTGTCATTTTATTAGGAGGAAATTTCATCTTGCCAGTTAACTGATATAGGTTAATACTTTATAAACGGGATTAACCTGAAAGAGGAAAAGACGCCCCACAGCCCTCCCCCAGAACGAGGTCACTTTCCTTCCCCTCCTGCCTGCTTCGCTCACACCACTGCTGTTACTACAACAGAGTAGAGTTTGCACAGGCAGCCCCGTTTGCAGACATGTCATCAATACTGCCCGGCCACCTGGGAGAACTGACTATACTGGTTAGAAACACTGGCACTATAAATCTGTTAATTTTAATGATAAAATGGAATATTTTAGGTTTTCTTGTCCCTGAAGAACCAGGAACAACTGAAGATTAATGTGAAGCAGTTAAGAATCGAAGAGCTATATGTTGTGGATATCGCTTTTTATAAAAACAATTGTCTGGGTTTTACCTCTCTACATAATAACTTTTTATTAATAACATAATTTTATTTAATAACGTAATTTTTCCAAACCACTGTTATCTCCAGACCCTACTCAGGTGACGGCTTCATGACCACTGTCATCAGCTTCAGAGTGTGACCACTGCTCTCTTCAGCGCCTTAATGCAAGTTAATAAATGCTAGTTATTAGTTATTAGAGACTTCATTTCATTCCTAAATGCAACAACTCCCCACTGTAACAAGCACAAAGATGTGGCCAGGAAGCCCTGCCAGTTGGCAGCAGACTTGGGCCGGTGTTTCCGTGTCCCGTCATGGCCACGGAGGCCGGGCTCACGCTCCTGCGTCCTGGGCTCCGGCAATGGGCTCCTGCATCACGGGAATCGGGAATGGGAATCGCATCACGGGCCCTGTCGGTTCCTCACAACGAGGCCAGCGCCCCCCCCCATCACAAGGCTGCCTCGTGACACAGAAGGGCTCTAGCACGAGTGTATCAGAGCTCAGCCTCGTAACGCTAGCAGTATACTAAGTGAACTTTGAACAAGATTATTCCCCAAAGTCTGCTGACTCCTAATTTTCACAGAGTTTGTAAATAGAAAATGTCTCTTTATTGGCAATATTTTTAGAATATGGTTTGTATTTTAGGTAGTTGAATTACTGCTGCATTGCATTTATTCTAACACAACATTGATCCTCCGTCTCATATATCAGATTTAGTTGCTTTTTTATAGTATAATTTCCAGGTGACAGTGGCCATCGAGGATGGAAACAGCTGGTGGATCTAATTTGATTTTGCCCTTATACCAGCAGAAGTTCACTTACTAGTTCACTTACTCAGAATTCATTGATCACTCCCAGGTCTTTGGGGATTGTGAAATCTCATTCTCTGTGTCTTTTCCAATTGCCAAAGCACAGACTCAATAGTGCATCTGACATCCCTGCAGCCTGCCTCGGTCTGCATAACACAGCAGTCAACCATGGGGTTACAGTCAATGATGAGGCTCTCACAAACGATGACAAGGCTAACTCCTACTGACTCCAGACACTGCCGAAAGGTAGAGCTTTCTGAAAGGTGGGTTTTCTGATAAGCAAGGGGCAGCTCAGTGACAGTCATATTTTCAAACAAGCGGAAGGAGGAACAGGGAAAAGGCGATGGGAGATGAGAAAAAGGCAACAGGAAAAGAAGAAATTACAGGAGGAGCTGGACATAGAGATCCACAGGTCTAGAATCAAAGAAACTGTACAACATAGCATAGCGAGATGAATGAATTCCCTTATCTGTGACTTACTACTGGCTAAAACAGAAGCTCGTGTCTTGTGCACAGGCTTGTAAAACAGCACGTTCAGTGCAAGAGGAGAGAGCACGCGCTGCGGGAGGAGACTGTCAGAACAATAATCACTTCTAAAGGGGTTGTAAAGATCTTCTAGTCACTAAGCACACAGAAAGAGGAGGTTAATGAAACTTCAAGATCTGTTTGTGTTCAGGAAGGTTACTTCATCTAGAGTTTCTGAGAGCAGGTAAGGTGGAAAATATAGATATTGGAAAGGCAGATGACATTTAACAGAAGCAGTATTAAAGTTCTCCATTATAAGAAAAAAAGAAGACTATTTTGTCAACAGTAAACATGGTCTTCATCTGAGAGAAACAATTGATAAATGTGGGAATTTGAAACCTTGAGCTAATCTGTGCACTTACAGTACAGTTTTTCAAACATGCACTGGTATTTAGGTTAGCAGTTTTGGAACACATGCATTCATTGCCAAATACAAGTGCTTTTTCTTTCATAGAAACAACCATGAGAATCGGTACAGACCCACTTTAATCACAGACTGTTTTCTGAACACATTCACTAGTCTAGTTCCAAACTGTTGAAGCTTCCATTTCTCCTCTCCAGAAACTATTTGCCAAGCCCAAGGCAGTCAGCTACACCGAGCAACTTGTCTCT
The DNA here is from genome assembly GCF_003342845.1 of Nothoprocta perdicaria. Classification (NCBI taxonomy): domain Eukaryota; kingdom Metazoa; phylum Chordata; class Aves; order Tinamiformes; family Tinamidae; genus Nothoprocta; species Nothoprocta perdicaria. Next base: position 5,526,919 of record NW_020455205.1, on the reverse strand, counting down.
GATGCTCCTTGTCCCTTTTGCTCACCTTTGGAAGACAGGAAGATATTTTCTCCCCCCAGTTTAAAACCTACCCAGCTACAATCATCAGCAGCCACATCACCCTTTCACAACCTCATTCATACTCGAGGAGGAGCCGATGTTACTACACACCATCAACAGACGTGGTCAATAGCTCCAAAACACAGAAAGTACCCGGGCAAGATGATGAGGGACTGTAAAACCAGCAGCAGGGCCTGCTGACCTGCAGGCTGCAATACTTGTGCTGACACCCGCTGGCTTGTTTCCCACAGAACGTTACTCGAGTGAAAAGAACACGCAGCTTTCGAGGCCAGAGCCTCGGCCTGAAGGTGAAACAGCAGGTGAATGATCCAACGCTCACATCACCACGCAGAGCTGGGATCACCTGCTACACTGGGACCAACATCCTGTACAACCTTAGTCAAGTTACTTACGTTTTTCTGTGCCTTTGTGGCCATCTTTGAGATAAGTATGACTCAGCCTCCCTATCTCACAGGCACATGGTGAGGATAAACACATTAAAAAAGAGTTAATATATCACAATATAGTGATAAGAATTCAATATCCTGAGTGCAGGCTCATTTATCTTTTGGTCTCCCAGATCAAGTACAGTTTCTAGGTATGGACAACAGTAAAAACTTCACCTACTAATATATAAAGCAAGCACACACAACCTCCAGCCCTGCATTTCTATGCACAAAGCCCCAGGTAAAACAGAAACTTCTGTGCCCAGCACAGAATGGAAATACCAGAGTGGAAAAGCCCACAGGTCCTTCCTTTATGACAATGAGGTGAGAAAGGGAGAGTAACTGCAAACTAGGCACAAATAAAGACATCTATTAATTCCAACAGAATAAAATAAAAAACCAAACAAATCAAAACAAAAATACATCAAGTTCATATACAAAAATATATATGAGTATTTAGACGCATATTTTTTTTTAAAACCTTCTTGAAGTTACCTCCTGCAAGGAATATACTATTTACTAGAGTATGAATTTCACACTATTCCTAGGATGAAGCCTCAATATTTCTTGCTCCAGTCAACCCTCTTCATAAAACAGCTTTATTACAGTTCAGTGATGTTAGGGAAAAAGCAAGTAATGTCTATAGTTCCTATTAAAAAGCAGATCATATGTTTCATACTGATTAACTATATAAAGAAGAGTTTTCACCAAATAGTCAAAATTACAGATTTATTCAGGCTCCCAGAGAAAAATCAAACCTGTAAATTGTGCAGATTATATATCCAATAAAATATTTATTGTTGCACAATGTATATTGTTAACTGTGTTGACTACTTTTCACCAAGGTGCCAGAGAAATGAAAAATTAACCAGTGCAGAATATAAAATAGGTTTTTGGTTTTTTTTTTTTTTTTTTTTTTTTTTTTAAGTCCTAGAGCTAGTTCACAAGCATACAAAACAGATTGTATTCAGAGCTGTAACATAGAAATTCTTCAGTGGAGAAGACACTAGAGCTGAATACCTGACAGCAGAACAAAACAGAGAACAGCATTAAAGCCATGTAGTTGAGGTGCTGCATGCAAATGCAGGCAGACCTGAATTAGTAATGTTGAAGGTCTAGCTAAAGTCGACGGTGCCTGTGTCAATGAATGTTTTAAAGACATCTTACTAGTTTTAGGAGTAACAAGTGCATACGTGCGGCCTAGAGGAACCCTGGGAGTTTGGCTTAATGTGCAGCCTAAAATCTCCTAAGATTTATAAAAACAAGTAAATATTTGAATATACCTCTCTGCAATCTCATTAATTGGTCTACGAAAATCACCTATGCAGTTTGAGGTGTGCATTCTGGTTTCCAGTGCTAATGAGAACTGCAAATAAACAACTCCCATTATCTATCATTTACTTCTCTTCAAAATTAATGCTAGCATTCATTTAAACAGGCTACAAAGCACTAGCCATGCTATAAAAAGGAGAAATTTAGTAAATAAAACCATGGTTTGCAGCTGGCCATTCTAGTTACTTTTCATCTGAACACTGTGGGTTACAATAGGCTTCTCTGCTCTGCTCCTTCTCAGTCTTTCCCCTTCCAGGTGACTTTTGCTTCCCGCCACCCCAGGAGCACTGCAGGCAGCAGGCTGGAGGCCCCAGACAGAGCTGGAATGACGACTGTGGCTCAGGCTGCACACTGCTCTGCTCAGGAGAGCACGAACCCGCCACCCATCCACAAAATCCCTTGCGATGGCTGAAAAATACTGCAGCTCATCTCACGCACAGCAGCCTGGGCCGAGGTCCAGCCTGCTCGTGTCTGAGGTGAAGAAGGGGACAAAAGAGACACTATTTCCTGGCACTTACAGACCCTCTGTCATATTCCCAGCCTTATTTGACTCCTATGAGCAGCAAGTTGGGGGAATGTGGGAGGCTGGAGCCTCTCTCCTGTAACCTGTCGGTGCAGGGGCTGGGGGCTCCGCAGGGCCGTGCACTTCCAAGGTCTCCCTGGGTCTCTGGCCGCCAGCAGCAACAGACTCTAACCACAAGCCTGCAGGCAGACAAGCTGGAGGCAAAGCCAAGCTGTAATATGGGTTAACTGGCAAAGACAAGTCCCACGTGCTACTTCATTTAAATGCCATTCCAACAGTGCAAGTCAAGCTCCTTACAATATTGCTTCCCTATCTCGAATACGGTGGGGGATCCCACATCCCCTGTGGCACACAGAGCCTTAACTCTGCATGCAGAATCCCTTGTTTATGCTCCAGAGCAATGCCCTATTGTATAGCAGTGTTAATTGATACTCTCAGATTAGATGTTCTTGTAGGATCTAACAGATGCTGTATTTTTAAATACACCTGTACACTGAGCAGTGCCAGGACTTCTGAATGTCCCATTCCAGCCTCCTGCTACCCAACACAGTGGCTGCAGAGCCAATGCACAACTGCAGGACTGGCAGGCTGCACCTCGAGGACTAGAGGCTTAAAACTAAACTCTTAAATCATTACTTGAAATGCCTAAATATAGCTATTACCTTCAAAAATACAGACTAGTTGGCTGCTTTTCTGAAGCCAGAACGACTGTACACTCAGCATTTTTGTATTCACTTTGGTGCCTACCTTGAAGATACTATTTTTGGAAATCTTGAACTAGAGCCGGAATCTTGACATTTTAAACATGCCGTGGCAGAGGAAAACAATGCAGAATGAGCTGGACAAGCAGGCAGATTGCCGTTAGACAGAAGTGATGCTTCTGTCCTGTTGTTATACTATTGTGAAATGGAACTTCACTATAGAGGATAAAGATGAGGAAAGCACAGGAAATACACAGCTATTTATTCAAAGAAAGTGAAGAGGTTAAAGAAATATTATATAGAATAAAGATTTACAATGGATTGGCCAAGCATCTCTGTTGAGCACAAGTTTTATAAAAGAATAAACAAAAAATATCTGTATTTCCTGAGACAGCAGGCAGCCCTAGAGACTTCTAGGAATTATTAGTCAGACCAAAGGCTGCCAGATACTGCCAGAGCCCTGGCTGCTCACCTGGGAGTTCAGGAATTTCCAGGAAGGCAAGGTAGGACATTTGGAAACTAACAGGTACAAAGCTCCTCAGGGAAAGAGGTTTTTGTTGTTCTAGTTGGTTCTGAGTGCATATTTTCTTCATAACACTTTGTGGCCCACTTATGTTTTCCACCAAGAGGTTTCACTACAGAGAAATTGGTGAGATTTTTCTTTCTTTTGACCATTCTGCTGACTTTAAGGGTTTTGCAGTACCCTTACATTCATTTGGCTGTGACTAGCCCTATGTTAGTAAATAGAAAATTTTGTCTTCAACAAAGAGGAGCTTTCATTCTTCTTTCTTCCATAAACTCTTTCATTTGCCTCACTAATTTCCCAAAGGAAAGCAAACTAAAGGCTGAATTTTTCTTTTTCACTATCCTGAATTGGTTTTAGGTTAGACATTGCAGTTTGAAACTCAAAGTTTGTTCTCCGTTTCCATATGAAAGAACATGGAAAATAGAACAGGTGTCCACTGGCAAGAAGCAATTTACCATTTAGAAACGCATTTACCAGGACACTTACCTATCTCACCCCTAGTCACAGTCTCCTTCCCCATCAAATTAGTACCTCATCGTGCAGCACGTGCCCTACCACCAATGTGCCACTGGAGCAGCCATCTGAGATGAACTTGTCTCACTAACAATTCCTTTAAACACCTTATGCTTCTACTTGCCCACATTCTTTGGTATCATGTTAAGTGAAAAACACAAAAATGTTCCTCATACAACAAAAACAACAACCAAAGCAACCTTTGGAGCACATTCCAGGTGCTTACCTGAGCGGGGCTCTGAGGCTGCGGGATGGCTTGCAGAGGCCAGGCATGGACGTGCGCACCGGCTGCCACAGGCATCCACAAACGGGCACTAACGCTGGGTGGCAAAGCTCTGTGGAAGACAGACACTCATTACTTTAAAGCACAGAAGACAGACAAAAACAAAAACTCCAAACTTATAAGAGGAATGTGTTAGAAAATGCAAACCAGAAGGAAACTTCCTAATTTTCATTAGGAAGACACAGTCTACTGCTGTAAAAGCATCCTCTTCTCTTCAGCAGAAAGCATCCATAAGTCACAAGCTTTTAATATTTTTTTCCTAGACTAAAATTAAATAATTGTCAACAAGGGTAGCTCCAGGCAGGGTGTTCTCTCTTAGAGCATGCTTTGCTCAGAAGAGATTAAACAACGCTTTTAACTCCTGAAACTCCTGCTTGTCTTTCCCAGTTGTCTCTCTTGATGCCTTTTTGCAAGTTTTCATAGGAAGAAAAATAACTTCCTGCACCATTTCCATAAATTTCTCTGGCCTGTGCAGCTTATTTCTGCAAGCTAAGGATATTAGGAGGAGGATTTATTGCTAGGTCTGGAGTTTTTCCCATCTCCAAGCCTGGTGAGAAATAAGCCAGCCAAGGTCTTCTGACCACAACAGATGCCCCCGGTATGACTTTCAGTGAGGCCCGGAACTGGGCGTCCACGGTTTTGCAACCAGAAGCAACTGTTAATTCACCCCTGATTTAATCAATTCTGAAAAAAATGCTTCAGTTTTTCATGACTCCATTTGCTCTTTAAAGTGATACAGATCCGTGTGGATGAATGCACCAGGTAGGGATAAACGTTCTATGAACAGCTCAAGCTTTGTGAGCAGTTCCCTTCGAAAGCAGGCAGAGGGAGAAAACAACTCACCCCCTTTCAAACAACTTTCTGCAAAGATCCCGTCAACCTTAAGAACCTGTTTTAAAATAGTACTAAATATTGAAAAAGTGCTTATTTTATTCTAACTCCTGTCAGGTTCGATGATAAGAAAAAGATAGATAATATAACTCTAAGAAAGCAAATTCTTGTTTTACAAGCTCCAGTTCTTGAGTTCAGACTGTAACTTCAGGAATTTACTCTGTTAAACATTTAGGAAGCTTTCATGCCTTCTTGCTAAAGCAAATAGAAATTAACTGATATATTAGATGAGCCTATAGTGTTGTCTTCATTTCTTTTAACCTATACTTCTGCATTCATTTCATACAAACAGAACAGCCATCAGGAGACATCTTATATAGTAAATCTGCAGCATGCTTTTTGGCTCTAGATCCTGTTGGGATAGAGAATGGTATGTATTATTGTAATTTCACACTTTAAGCACTTAAGGCTATGAAAACAATAACATTTTTTAAATTGATAGTTTATAACTAGTCAACAACGCAGAAAAGAATATTTGGCTTATTTTTTCCAGAAAGGTACGGAGACACATCTACATACAGATACACACAGAATTATTGAAAAGAATAGTTCCATTAAGTACAGTGATCCATTTTCACCTTGGGAATCTAATAAACGGTCCACTACAACATAAGACAGGACACAGAATGAAAGCAAAGGCAGATGATTTACCAGAGGTGAAGACTGCCTTAATAAGAGCTAGATGACTCCCATTTGTTACGAAAGACATGAAATTCCCTCCTTACACCACTCACTCCCAATAGGTGTCTTCAGTTGATGGTTAAATACGGAAAAGAAAAAAACGTGCACGTTGCTGACGGATACAGCAGAGGTTTAGACAGAAAAGAGCGACTCTGAGGGAAGGAAACGCCGACGCTGGCCGTGCTCCCCGACGCAGGATGGGCCCAGAGCCCAGGGTGCTCCCAGGCTTTCCCCTCCCAGGAGGCAAATGAAGCAAGGGGCAACCTGATATTTGCAGCTGCTTCTTAATATTCTAATAATAATTTACAGCATATGAATAAAGCCATATGTTATGGTCCTCTCCACAGCTCCTGAATATGCAAGTGCATACTGTGCACTTAAAAAAGGGATCAAGAGTTTATTTTGCATTCTAAAATCAAGGTCTGACTTTACTAAGTACAGTTTAAAGCCACTGCACTGAGACACAAGACAGATGGATAGAGAGATCTGAAATGCTACAAATAAAATCTAAAACTGAACTTTTAAATATTCATTTTGAACTATAAAGAGAGCTGTGGCTTTTGTGCGCTACAGATGGCTCGGAAATTCACTGCAAACAAAGGACCAATTTTTGAATACTCAGAGCTGCTCTACCATAATAGCTGGAGGCCCAAAACTCCAGGGGTTTGAGATGATTCAACTATATCCTCTTACCTGCCAAATTTCATCAAAGCAGCATTGCTTTTACCATCTTATAGGGATGAAAGAAATATGAGTAGTGTGTTTTTTTTTAATGAAACGTGGACTGCTTAAGCTTGAACAAAAATTACAATATGAATGTAAAGTGCAAGGTAAAGGGAAAATGGTCTTTTTATCATATGTGCTAAAACACAGTATAAGACGAAATCTCTACTTTTTATAGATTGAAAGATTAAACAGAAATACTTGGTAGGTTTAGATAAATGAAGGAAATAAAATGAAAAATAAGCATAATAAAAATCCCTGTCAGTCATAATCAATGAGGAACTGCTGACTGATTGCCAAGCATGGCCTTAGGTTTAAATCTCGGAGAGTGCCACGTATCCCTGCATAAGGTAGGAGGGCACGACCTCATCAATCAGAGATTATGCTCTGCATAATTATTTATAGATAGAAACCACCAGTGCCAGCTTCTCATCCACCTTCCAGACAGGGACAAGCGCACACAAATACAGCCAGAAATGGGACAAACTTGCACTACATCTATTGATAGAGTCATTCAATGCAACGCTTACACAACAATATCGAAAGGACTCTGTCTATGGGGAGAATTGTAAAACTACTTTTCTTTCAATGTGTTTTTGGTTGCAAACAGCCACCGTCTCAACTCCTTGGCTTTAGAGGAAACCCTTTCACTTGTTGCATGGCTTTGAGTTTGTACCAGGATACGCAACCTTAGAGGTCAGGGATATGTAGCAGGACGGGGACCACCACAAAGGCGGCTGCTGACTTAGGAATAACCTTCAGAACGTGCAAGTTACAAACACGCAGTGCAGAACCACAGCTGGAACAGAAGCTGATGGATATTCATGAGGTGCTCCTGCCAACCCCAGGACAGCAAGTGTCGGAATGGGAGGAGGATGTACGAGAGCCTGTTTCTGTAACGAAACTGTTCTGTACTGAAAGCTGCTGCAGGAGACAAGCGCAGGCCAACACTCAATGGTAGGCAACAGGCAACACGACCCACCTGCCATCAGGCCCGTTCCACCTGCGAAATCGAGGGAACTGCCGTTGGAAGGATGTGGCAGAGACACGGTGTGGCCGTGTGAGGCATTAGAAACCGTGCACCAGCTTTCCTCATGATAACCAGACTGTAGCTGCATTTGTCAGGATTACAAAAAAAGGAGATTAGAGTGGAAAAGGAGTAGAAGGGAAAGGAGAACATCCCGCAGCACTGCCGCAGAAACGAGGGCTTTCTCAGTGACCTCTCTGTCCTTTTGCGAGTAACTGCTTTCCAGGACAGAGTGTCCCAACAGGATACTTAAATGCCTTCAGCATAGTACAATATCCAAAGATAAAACTGTACAACTTTTCATGAAGTCTGCCTCCAATAAAAACATCTTTATTGCCCAGGGCTAACATGTAAGTTAGTGAGAGATTACAGTTCAGTTTCTATAGCCATTTTATGTAACATGGAACAATCCATAGGGACCTGGTCTGCTAGTCCTCTAAAAGATAAAATGTAGTTTTAAAATATACTTCATCATGGTAATAGGCTAACCAGCTATTTTCCTAAGCCCTCAGACTCACTGCTGTCAGTCGAGGAAGAGTCTGACTTAATCACCTCCTTGTGACTCACTGTACTGTGCCCCTTCCTTTTGAACATATATGAACCCTAATTATTTTTTAATCCTTTACTAGAACACCTCCAAAATGACTGCTACTCTCCCAGCATACAAACATGGCCATTTATAGGAACACAAGCCCCAATTCACACTGTTCTCCCTCCCAGGGAGCTACGTGTTGTCAGTGAGACTTGACAAAGGGCACCACCATCTTTCCAAGAATCAATTCTCCTGCTCCTCTCCTGGAGGGGCAGTCGGCATCACAGTGCCTATATAAGGCTACATGGACTGTTTTTTCCAAACAGATTAATCCTAGCCCCAAGGCTAGTATGCGGGCTGAAGGCTTAACCAAGGTGCCAGCCCTCCCAGGCTGCCCCTCCGAGATGCAGCTCCCTGGGGGACAGCCACGGATTCACTCACCCCGCTTCTCCTGCGGAAACGTTTCCTCCTCCTGGTCCAGGTTAGGGCATCCTTCCTCCGCAGGGCAGACAGCAGCAGCCGCCTTCTGTCCTGCTCACCTAAAGGCAAATGGAGTTTCTTGATACCTCCCTGTCCTCCATGCCAGTGCCTCAGGCTACACCTGCATCCCCAGGTTTGCCAGCTGTATGCATCCTAAAAATTGTGACATGATTTCAGTAACAAAAAATGCCATCACTTAACACGTTTGATTTTTGCTACTCCAGCCTGAAATTTAAGCTGTGTTCTCTCCTATTGAGAAACAGGACCAGACACGTAGCTATTTAAAAAACACAAAATGTTCAGTGAGAATTGGGATGAAGAGGGAGTCATTCTTGCTTGTTTGCTGCCTTCTTTCAAAGCGATCATAGAACAATTCAAGCAATCAAATCACAGAAGGAGGCAGAACTTCACGGGGTTACTGCCTAATACCCTGCATCTGTTAGCAGCCAAAGTCTACAGAGTCCATAAAGGCTCTTCCACTGCCATCTCCTACAGAGATGCAGGCAGGGGCCGGGCATCCTGCACAGGCAGCAGCTGTCCTGTATTTCCCTGCACCTTCCAAGGTGGAGGGCTCTAGTTCCTGCACAAAAACAAGCTCCCCAGGTAATAAAGGAATGAGCTTCTCCTCCATTTTGTGCAATACCAGTTCAGGAAAAAGGAATTTCAGGTAACCCAATACCACAGTGCAGCTTCCCATAGGCAGTATGGACAGAAGAGTGACTGGAATTCAACAACACGTAGCGTAGTGTCTACAACCTCAGGGGTTGTTTTTCTCTACTCACCTCTCACTTCTTCCAAAAGAAGCCTCTTAACTTTTGCTGGTAAACTGAAAATCATCACATGTTGTCACAAACAACAGCTCTATACACACACATACTTCGCTGCGTAACAGTACTTTTGTAGAGCACCCTGAATGTGAAAAGGAAAGGATGGGTCCATTTTTTTGAGTTGTCTTAATAAGGATCACAGGGCAGGATCTGTGCTTTGTAAAGTGCTTTGGGACCCTCTGGAACATGAATCATTGTAAAAAAATGTAAGACTCTGTGTTATTATTCCTTTAGACTTCTAGCCAGAAGCTTGAACCACTAGCATTTCACAGCTCTTTCTTTGCAGCTCTGTTCCACATGCAGCTTTCTTCCCTGTCATGAAAATAAACAAACCAGAGGCAACTTCTGCTGCCTGCTTTAATGTCCCAATTCCCTGGCCTATGAAAGAATATCTACATTGCAGTATATTTCTGTCCAAGCCTTAACAGTTAACACTCCCCAAGGAATTTCACGATATTGGGGAAAGCAGCAGCATTGCAAAAGCAGACTCTTCGCTGCAGTTGTTTATACACTGGATCATTGATTCTGGGCAACCAATGTGATAAACGTGGCCTTAGCCCTTTCCTAGATTTCCACAGTGAGCTTAAAAAGCACTCTTACAAAATATACTTTAATCGGAGGAATTTACTTTTTAATTTGCAATTTTAAATGCAAGTATGTTATAACTTGTAGCTGAACATTTCTATAAAGATAATTACATATGGCAAGACAGAAAAACTTTTTAAAACATTTTCTCCTGAATGCGTGCCTGAATTCATTTACAACTGTTGCTGCTTTAAACACTTCAGGCAGAATAAGTGGATGGCACTAAACAGCTTAGCTGCAATTATTATGGAATGTCTGAGGTATAATTTCCCCTGCGGTTTTGTTAGGCGTACAAAATTCATAATTCTGATTTGTGGCAGGTACTTATTACCCATCGCAGGTGGAGATATGCAAATATTATTCTAGTAGGGGTGAGCAGCCTTTATTTCAGTATTCAGCTATTAACGAGATTTGTGAGTCTGGTACTCTGGGGCCATTTAATTAATTAGATGGTACAGATAAAATATAAATTGTTTTGTAGGCTACACAATTCCAGTTCTAGAAGATGTAGAATATGGTTAAATTAACGTACTATGGACTGATCTGTTGTTTCATGTATGGCACAGGCAAATTCTGCTTGTTATTCTTCTCTATAATAATCCCATACAGATTCCTTGCACTGTCAGGCATTCTGGGAAAGAGATGTTATTTATTTGTCATTATTATTAAGAATGTCTATCAGTTAATCTCTTGATAAAAACTGCTGGCATGCATCAAGCTAGAAGAAAAACAGGCATTTTTAATGCAAAACTGGTAGAGCACATTTTCCATTCTCTGCTTTCAGAATGAGCACACTTTATGAAGACACGAAGAGCTGGTAGGAGACTATTGTTTCAGGGTCTGACGTACCCATCTTAAATAAATAATTTCCATGATGTAGGCAAATTAAACTTACTGCAGGGAAATGGAGACAGAATCTAGAACATTATTTAAGCATCTATCTTTTTAAATAATTCTGCATTCATTTAATTCATTTCCCAACTACGACCCTTCCACCCCTCCAGAAGATTCCTGGAAGACCTTGAGCACAGGCAATGAATAAAAGTATTTTATTCCTCAAAGTGAGAGCTATAACAGTCACTGTAACAGAATGAGTGTTTCCTAGGAGCTACAGCACACTACACACTGAGAAACTCACCCCATCCTTATATGGAGGAAATAAAATGCATGAGGCTGGAAATTGTTAGCAAACTGCTGGCATTTAAAGACAGGCATTGACCATTATATTAGATTTAAATTGTGGGTAAAACACTACACTGTTACAGTACTCTAAACATTGAATGAAATCCAGTTACTTTCACAAAAGTAGGAGTATAATCAGCAGTCACTCTTATTGGTTTATTGAACATATTTTGGGGTCCATTCCAGCTGTCTTTATTAGCTGCAATGCAAATGATTTTCACACTGCTATTTTGCCAAGCCCGGGTAGCTGTGGGACTGCACACACACCCCACTGCTTTGTGTGTGGGGGGGTTTACTGACAACCACGACAAAGGGCACATCAACCGAGTAACACCACACAGGCGGCCCCACGCTAGAAGGCAACCAACAGGAAGAAATTACACGACAAGCGTGGGGAGCCATTGTGCAGCATTGCACAGTTTTGTACGGAGTAACTCAAACACACGCAACGAAAATGAGCTGTGCACGAGGAACGGGGCTGGCCGATGCTCCGCAGGGAGACCTCGGCACGGCGCCTGTGTGGAGAAGGCAGCATCCGGGCAGAGGCGGCCTGGAGCGGTGGGAGAAGAGCTCGCAGGGGAAGCATCGGTTCGGACCTGCGGGAAGGGCCAGCACTGTCTTGTGGGGAAAAGATCTGGTCATTTGAGAACTGCTGGGGCTCAAATCCCAGTGATAAGAGCGAGATGTTTGTGGGGAGAGAGTCCCTTGCGGCTGAGGAGAGCGTAGAGAGCGCTGGCACGGGGAAGAGCGCTGCGGCAAGCGAGCCTGGAGGCGGCATTTCCAGGGCAGGAACGCCATGGGAGCTGCAAGAGCTCAGCATTCCATCCACTTTGTAAGCTGATTTTGCACACTGGACATCTTTGGGAACCTCAGCTAGTTAAATAATAGCGTAGGAGACGTGCCCTTGTATCGCTCTCGTCTCAGCACCCAGGAACATCACAATATTGAATTCATGAGCAATCCCTCTCAACGAGCAAGAGCAGTGAAGTGAAGAGCTTGCGTGGACAAGCAAAAGAAATGCAGCAAATGGAAAAGGAGACATCTCCAAGGAGAGAAATGTGTTTACCTAACTCAGAATAAGATAAATGACAGTGAGATAGATACATATAGACATAGGTGCATATATATGGAAATAATTTAGTAGAATCGTAAGAAATATTAAGTTCAGGCACGGAGAGCACTAACGCAACTGTGCATTTCCAAAAAAATGCAGAACCAAGTTCAACTCTCTGCAATCTCGCCCTTTGTCAGGGAGGATGAGCAGGATATGGAAGGCATCTGCTCCCCATCACTACAAAATGCCTGGGAAAAAAGCAAGGTACAGCTTTCTGTAGAATAAATACACCAGAACAATTTTCTGCATTCAAATGCCTTAAACTGGATAAACAATATCCCACGGGTACAGCCCATAAAAGGCCATTCTTACGCAAGATGAAATCTAGAAACCAGTTTTAATTAAATCTTTCCAAGTACTTCATAAAAACCCAAGCACAACAGTGGTAGTGCCTGCAGTAGCATGACAGCCCCAAGCTATGGAGTCCAAAACGGAAGGACTCTGGCACATGACACGCTGTGCTCACCTAGAGAGAATAATGAATCACCTTGCAAGCACACAACACGGATTCAAGGAAATCAGGGCACGAATGACAGATGTGAGCAGAGGACTGCAGTTATTCAGAGCGGCACAGGGGGAACTGTGAGGGGCCCCAGGCAGCCTGTGCACCTTCCACAAGAGCGATGCTGCAGCTGGCAATTGATTCCTCCAAACAGAGAGGAAACCGTTGCCTGCTGGTAGGTGATTATTACCAGCATTTTTTTTCAGAAAAATGTAAGCAAGCAACATGTTAGCTGGCTCTGCAATGTTCACCAGGCAGAGTATTTGCAAAGAGATCACGTGGGGGCAGAAGGGCTGTAAAAGGAAGCTCTGTGCTGTCCTCACGGTGTCCCAGGAGCAGGATTTTTCACTCACAGCCTTGGCTACCAGGAAGCTACTGGGTTAGACTGAAACAGAGAGTCAGGCAGGTACCTGCTGAAGACAAAGAAACTTTGCTTTCTTAAACAAAGGCCACGACTTTCTGACACCAGCACCACTATGTACATCTAAGATCAGGGCATCACTCACACTGACGTTCATGGGCAAAGGCCCAGATAAAAGATGCTTTCCATGCATCCACTGGGTGATAGGAAGAGGAAAGGAGAAATTCAAAAATGATAAAAATGCCAAAACACTTAGCACAAGAAATTCCTTTCTGTCACAGTTCTGCAGTACCCTGCAACAAGCAGAAATGGAGGCCCTGAGGTGGGACAGGAAGGGCAGGAGCAGTGGGGCAAGACAGAGAGGGGGGCAGTCACAGCCTCCTGGGCAGGGGCCCCGTGCGCAGCCGCCACCAGCCATGTGCGGGCCTGGCCAGCAGCACCGACTGTGCAACATCCAGCACCAGGGGGTCTCCGTGCTGGGAAGCGGCCGGATAACGCGCAGATGACCCTTTAGGAGGGCGCTAGGAATAGCCCTAGAACTCCGAGCTGTGTCTACCTGCAATGAGCCCAACTAAGAGCACACGAAGAATGTGGCATCTTATGGGAGAAGTCTGAGCAACAGGCAGGCTCAACCGAAAGAGCACGCAGTCCAGGTTGGCAATGGTTCCCTCTGCCCCCGTCACCGCAGCGGTGCTCGCTCACACGCGACACGCCATGCGGCCGTAGGTGCAGCCGGCATGATGCGCACTGCTCCCCACGTCACCAAGCGGCACGGCCGCCAACAGGGCTTTAGCACATCAGACTCATTTACACGCGATCCAATGCCATTCAAAAATTAACGCAGCCAACCTTCTGCTTTCACGTGACAGAGTAAATGATTGATCCACACAATATGAAAGTGCCAAAAGAACCGAGTCATAGCAGCACTAATACAGGCCCTCACCTTGCCTTGTCCCACTCGGAAGCTGTCCTGTCGGGAGGGCTGCAGGGAGAGGTGAGGAACACCCGTCCTCCCTGGGTGATTTACCCGCCGTGCGAACACAGGGCAGATCCTCCAGCCGCCAATGGCCGTGCAGAACAGGGGCCTGTGCAGACAGACCCCGCGGCACAAGCTGGGGCTCTGGCAACACATGCAGAGAGACTTAAGTTTTAGCTGTTGGAGCCTTCCCTTAATCTTTAGCACACGCCTGAGCATCTACAAGCCCCACAGACAAATCCTCTCGTGTGCCTGAAAGCCTAATGCAGGTATGGATTCCTCATCGAGGCCACCCACTCTACAAAACAAACACCATTTCCACCCATTTACACCTCCCTCCTGGCAATTCCCTCCCCTGCTACAAAGAGCAGAGCTCCTAGAAAGCTGTGACAAGGGGAAGAAAAAGTATTATTCAGTGAGGAAAAAAAACACTTTGCATTAATGACCTTTTCCCTCTGCACCGGCACCTCCCTTGCTCCCCCCTCCATATATATAACTGAGGAGGAACATGTGAACTGCTGTTATCAGCATTTAACAGGGGGTACACAGGAAAGGAACAGAAAATAAACCTACCAGTGCTACCATTCTCCTAATTTCTTCACGGCAGCATTTGAAGAAAAATGAGCAGTTCTTCCAGGACAGGTTCTTGCTTCCTGGCCATAAATAGAGAAAATTAGCCAGGGTTACAGAAAATCACATAATATTGGTCACAGTCTATCTGTTTTAGCTGAAAAAAAAGAAAAGATTTTATTCTTGGATATCTCTTCTGCACTGCACATCATTATATACCTGCACATCACTACTACTTGTATGAATGATCTTAGGCCATAAAAGATTTTTTTTCTTTCTCTGAAAACATTGGAATTAATAGATTAGAAGAATACAAAATATATCATCTTGGCTTTCTAGTTATTTTGCCCATCTTGTTCTTATTCTGTGAGTCGCAGGTTAGAGTTAACCTTCTTGTCTGAAGCTGAACTGTACCTTTTTGGTATATGCCGGTAAAACTCACCCAGAGCCCTGCAGAGCCTCAGCCAAGTCCATCAAGATCCTCTGGAAGCCTCAGAAGCACCTGCAAATGCTGCATTAAAAAGGAAAAAAAAAATCACACTATTTCTAACTTCAGGCAAATATTTAATAAACCAGACAACTGTACCATCCAAAAATAACTCTGTTCTTCATTGAACAGGGATAGTTTTCCCCTACCCTGAAGGAGAAACATTATGCTACATACTCAGTCTCTCAGTAAAATCTGAACCCAGGGTGATGGAGAGCCTCGGAGTATTGCTGTGACATGATTTTTTTTCCCCCCAAATGCATTCAAGAGTGAATTTTGCATTTTAGCAAAACATGGAACATTACAGAGCACAGCCACACTTTCAGGAGAAAAGCAGGCTCTTGAGAAGTTTTCTCAATATTTATCCTAAAGTTTTTCTGCATTTGCCTCAGGCCCTTGTTCTTGTCTCCACCTCAGGTGGTGAATAATTCCCTCTGCCTTTCACACTTAGTATTTCAAAGGTAGCATTGATTCAGAACATGCCCTTTAAGTCTTTCCAGATTCTGTACATCTCCGTATTTCATTTTCATCATAGAATTATATCTGCTGTCTTCTTTATTCTGCCGTCTCCTTCTGCCCTCCCACCTTTTTCTTCCAAAAGCTGGGAAAGGGGGAGACTAAACTATTCATGCTCATCTGCTCACCTAGGTATTCCTAAGGAGGCAACTGGCACCGAACCTGAATACTGGCAGTGGTTAACTTCTTAGTTGCTCTACCAGGCTTCCATATTCTGCATTCAATTTAGTTACATTAACCTGCAATAACTGTTCTAAAACAACTGTTTTATCTCAAAACATCCTTACCAATCTTGTGCTAGTAAGAATCCTCTTTTTTTGAAAAAGATTTAATCCTCTTTAAGAGAATTTATAGTAACATTCTTTGTTATTAGTCTGCCAGATCATTCCTTAGCAACAGGCTTGCTGCAGCCCCACTGCAGCGACTAATACATTTCATTTATAGGTATAAAATTCTGGGAGAAATAAATAGACTAACAATTATTTATTCTTCTCTTGTTTTGCAGCATCCAGAGATCTTTGCCTTTAAGCTTTACAGAACAAATTCTTTCTTTTTTAATCTTGATTATTATCTTATTTGATCATATCCCCTATTCTTAGTATAATCACAGTCCTTTCCACCTCAATCCCCCTTCGCCCTCTGCCTCTCTCTCCAGCACAGCATTCAGTTCTGTGAACTAAAGAGATGCAGGCAGATGAAAGATAGGATTGTATTTCCTTCTGTTTTTCTTACTATTTTATCAAAAGCTTATCATTTTCTCCAAGAACTGAAGTGGCACAGAGTATTGTCAGAGGCTAAGAGCAGCGTTTATTCTGCTTTTGCCTTGCCCTGTTAGGACATACTCGCACCGTCTGTTTTCCGCCCACCCTGAATCCTGTTTTCTGTGCCCTGAGCGCTGTCCTGGAAGGACATCGGCTTCTTCAGGCAAGACAAGGCGACCTCAGCAGCGCGTGTTCTGCACGGGCTCCTCGAGCAGGAGCAGCCCCTGCTTGTGGCCGCAGCCTCACACCAGGGCTCTGCTCTGCTCTCCCGGGGCGTGTGGGCAGCGTGGCCGTCACCGTGTGCCCTGTGGCTCTGCTACTGCCCTGCAGCACCCGGCCCTTCCATCTGCACCCGGCCTCCCTCTTCCTTCACTCTGTGCCCTTCCCTGCTTCGGATGCAGGCAGGAGCAGGCAGCACAAGCAAGTTAAAAAGATAAACGCTTCACCAGCCGTGCCCTAGAAGCAACACCGATAAGCACTACAACATCTGGGTTAATCAGCAACTACTGGAGGGTTGGCAAAATCCATACGATTAGCTCCTTCGTGCCACAGCAGCACGTTGTGCCTCTTCCAGCTACCCAAGCACCTCGCAGCAGTCGAGACGGCCCCCGCAGGAACATCCCCAAAATGGGGCTGGCAGCCACAGGAGCCACATCAACACTAGCAGGCATCATCAGCTCTGAGGCCCTTAGCTTTTTCACACTGCACCTTAGCAGACTTCCATCCTTCTGCATGTGTGTTTTAAGCAGCCCATTTTGGCAGGAGCCACCCCTTGCACCGCGCAGTAAGTGAGCTGTCTTTGCCTCCTCTCACACTGCAGCCATGCTCAGTCACCTTTTCCATTTCTTAAATGGAAATGGGAATCTTTCATGGTTCTCCCCAACAGCCCAACTCTCAGCACCACCAAGCCTGTGGTTAAATTAGTATTAACTGCACCAAGGTGTACCTAAGAACAACGCAAAAAGCTGTTGCAAATGAGCAGAGCTTCCTAAAACAAAAGGCGGGCACAATGGAAACGTTCATATGCTGATCACTGGATCTTCAGGAAATAAAAGAATATAAAGTTTTGTATGCAAGCTGGAAAATAAAATCATAACACATTTAACCAGATACAGTAAAAATATACTTGCTAGATTCATGCAATTGCATGATTCTTTTATAAAGACACAAATGTATATGTGGATAACTAGGCTTGCTTTTATATAATACAGACCTAAGCCTCCCTCTGAGGCAAGGCATGCCGACCCTGCCGCCACGGCTGCCCAAAACCCTGCGCTCTGCATTGAAACCTTCCCACAGGCGCGTGTAGGTAAGAGGTGTTTGTGCATTTTCTGCACCACTCAAAGGGTGGCACTGCTGGGTTTAACACAGAGGTTTTCCCGCCCATGGAGCTGACTGTTTCTTTTTGGCAGCAGGAGCATCCCTGGGAGAGGGGTCAAGGAGCAGTTGCAGCACAGCTTGCTGAGCGCCACGAGCCTGGGAAGTCGATTCCCTCCACGTTCTCCTGCTAAAGCAGAACGTCGTGGCGTGCCAAGCGCAAGCCTAACGCTCGCTGTAAAACCAAAGGGGGAATATTTTGGCTAGCAGTCTTTTACTCCCTTCCTGAATGTCAGCACATGTCCCACTGGCAGATTCCATAAATTCAAGAGCCACCAGCTGGCTGCGTAACAAGACGCCAGAACATACCCAGCCGCGAGGGAGTAGCAGCAGAAGATGCCAAGAGGGTTCTTAAAATCCATGAACATCCCCCACTTTGTCACTGCTTTCCTGAGATGGGCAGAACAGCTTAACACAGCGCCAGGCAGGTCACCTGAGCCTGCAGCACAGGCTACCCCCGCACAGCTCAACAGGGCAGCACTCTGCAAAGACAGTCTGAAATATTGATAATATTGTATTTGAATACAGATCTAACTATCTGAAATACTCATCTACTATAGCCCTGAAAGTTGGGGCTATGTTTTAGAAGAGCTGATTTTAAAACCAAGCTAAGCAAAATGAATAGAAACTGCAGAGAATCATTCTCTTGCAGCATTTGCCTTTGGGAATGCTTTATCTCCACATACAATGCTCACTGGCATCTTGAAACTTCAACATAGGCTTTTCTTTATTCTTAATTAGGTTTTTACATATCCCTTCTTCCAAAACTATATTCAACTTCTTTTATGGTTAAGTTTTTGTGGGTTTTTTTTTTTTCCCTCTCCTTCTCAGAGAGTGGTTTTTGTTTAGGGTTTTTTTTGGTTTCTTTTATATTCAGGAATTTTCTCAGTTAAAAGCAGCACTACAAGAAGTGTTCTCACAGGTGTGCAGTATGGTCACCAGGGATACATAGGTAATAAATTATCCAGTTTCTAGTTCTTCCCCATCTAGCTTGTAGTTATTGTACAAAATACTGCCTAACAATAGCATTTTTTTAGGAAAACTCAACCATTGGCTGCACTGCATCACTGATTTAGATGTGCTGTAAGTGAATATTTATATTCTGAATTTCTGAGAAAAAGAGTTATCCATGAAAACGGTATAGGATAACACGAAATGTTCTTTCAGAGAGGGCACCACTACAAGAGGTACAGCCAGATTCCACTGTTCTTGCATAAAAATGAGGTATTTATATTCAGAGGTAAGAAGAGCAGAGCACTGCAAGCTCAGAGGTGCAGGAACACAGTATTTGCGATGGTGACTAGCACAGTGTTCAAGTCTGAAGCTGGTCAAGGGCACAGTGCAGAAGTGCGTGTTTACAAGAGCATCTCAAGCTTGCAAACAGCAGGGCACTAAACACACAAGGGAATTCAGGCTCTCTAGAAGGAAACATAGCACAAAATGTCCTGATCTTAATAGAGAATCATCCTGTTTCTGGCTGTCTAACATTAGAGATACAACCATTGTTCCAGTTGATAACTGGGGATAAAAGCTTTTTTAGGGCATTTCTTGACAGCATGAGGGCTGGTAAACTTCTGCATGTCAGTTTAGCAGCACTGAAAATCTGAAAAGGCCAAATTATAGTTTTATTTTTCTTTGTATTTCATTACAGAGATATTAAAAGTATCAGCAGGATTAATTTGATGATGGGATTAAAGATAATGTCAACATCTTTTAATGATGCCAATCACATCTTAAAAAAAATGCAACTTTATCAGGAGGGAGTCAGGGGAGTGATTTGAGAACATGTTTATCCCACATGCAGAATTTGGTGCCCGTAAAATGTTTCTGGAAGAGCTGTTGGGGTTTTTTTTTTTTTTTTTTTTTTTTTTTTTAATATAATTCACTACAGTCTCTACAAAGTACAGTCTGGAAATCCATTTAGGAGAAAACTACAGTATTCCAGTTAAAAGGCACCACAGTAATTGATGTTCCTGTATCAGTGTCTGAGGGGAAAGCTTTCAGTCAGTCGGCACTTTCAGACACAGAGGAGGTGGACAGAGCAAGTGCAGGTACAAGCGGAGCAATAGCAACCCTTTGATAAGGGCACTTACCGACCCGAGCCCTTGGAAGGGGCTCAGCGTGGGCTCTGCTCTCATTTCCCTGGTGGTTCTTCCAGTTGGCTATCCAAGATATCCAAGATGCTGCCTGCAGCAAACAAAATGAGTGATCAGGTATAGGACAGCAGTGCCAAATGGTGGCAGATCAGTATGTGTTCGATATCATGCAAGCTATGATAACGCAAGTATCCTGTGAAGAATAATACAGAAGTCCAAAAGAAAAACTGTGTAACCCAACATCAGCAAACAACAAAGAGGGGAAACACTGATCAGCAAAGATTCCTGATAAATCACAAATTATGCATTAAATACTAAAAAATATTCAACAGCTTTCAATATTTAATGACACAAAGTATTCCTACAAGAACCCATCCCTATGCAGACTACATGTGAACATCATGCGAGCAAAGCATTCCATCAGCACAGCACCTAACCAAAAGCTTGCATTACTGCAACAAAACCTGATTATACACCTCAGCCACCTTCTCTGCTTTACAGTAGCAAATTTTACTGTCTTTGCATATTACATGGTTCACTGTCCATGTTACAAGCACAAAATTTAATAAATGTTGATTCAGAGTTCAAGCAGGCCTCCCATTCCACATGAATTGAAAGGATTTCAACATTCAAAGTCTCCTGTTCTCCAAACTGAGCGGCTCTTCTACCCCTTCTCAAGGAGCTATAACTGGACAAGAGGTCATCCAGTCTCCCTCTGAGCATTATTAACCATGCAGTATTTTTTTGAACTGCTATGCCAAGTTCAGTTTCTGCACATGTGCTTCTAGCTCTGCAGGCTGGCAGAGCGCTGCCGTTCTGAAGAGCAGACTGCACCACACTCTGCTGCACTGCCAGCCTGTGAGCCCTGCAGCAGCCCCCCTTGCTGAGCACACTGCACTGGTGCTTCGGCCACCCCGGAGCAGCCACAGCACCTGAGACCTGAGCACATCCTGAAGCAGAGGCAGCTCAGCCTTGTTTTCCCTTCCCGCCCCACCACAACACAACCCGTGAGCACAGAGCAGCAGACATCCACGGCAGGCACGGGCTCCCCAACACTTTTGGCCCTGGTCCTCCTCTGGCAGCCTTTCCCAGATTTCTCCTTCTTGCAACTGCCTCAAATTATGGTCTTGCAGGTGGTCTCCTCCACTTCCACAAATCAAGTAACTGGCTATTTGCAGCCCATATTCCCCCATTGTACTTTGTGCCCATGCTGCAGCTCAGCTGTTTGCATCAGTGTAATGCCACATGGCTTTCTAACTTTCTCTGGCAGCCCCTTCCTACTGATTAGGATGGCTTCAGCCTGTTCAAGGCAAACAGGATTATTCAAGATAATTAACATTTCTATAGGGCACTGACAATAACACTCAGAGCTGAAACCTGAGAATACAAAAGAGCTACAGCAATTACAATTCTAGCAGGATTTGGGTTCATTATGATGTTTACTTGCAAACATGAAATTAGTAATGCCTGGATTAAGATTAGGAACTTGACATGAACTGCTGTCACAAACAAATTCCTTTCAAGTGTATTTCATACACAGTGCATATGACATCTCTTAAAATATGAAAAAAAAGTATCACAGATACTCAGGGTATTTCTTCTTAATAGCAGAAATACAACTATACAGAGGAGAGAAAATAACAAGGAAATATAAATTAAATCATCAAGCGTTTAAAAGAGACACAATAAGCTATAAAACAAGGTACATTATAAATCCAAAGTAAAATCCATTTCCTTTCTCATATTAATTGCAAAGTTTAACTATATAATTTAGAAGCCTGAAGACCTATGGCTGGGCTACACCTATGCCCACACCTGAAAACAAATGTGCACATTGCTGTGTTCTGAAGCAGCCTGCACATCCTCCAAGCCTTTCCTCCCATCGTTGAATGTAATGAAACGTTAGCTGCTTTAAGGACCGGAGTAGTAAGATCCTCCAACGCCCAGGATTGGGAGAAGAGCAGTGTTTCCTTTCTCCCAGGCTTCTTCTGAGCCTGCCCTGGTACCCAGCGCTAGCCGTGGGACTGCTGAGTGCGACAGTGGCACCCATGGGCACTTAGGCCACCCGGGCATGGCACGTGCCGGCAACGCCAGCATGCCTGTACACAGCTCAGAGACAAGATACGTGTAACAAGAAATAGTTTGTAAAATCTTGTTTTAAATTACTTGCTGTCCCAGTTCTAGGACAACCACAGAAGAGTAACACCAAAAGCAGTACCCCAGACGTGCTTTCAAAGAGAAAGTGAAAACCAGACTTTGCATTTTGACATCAGACCTAATTTTAGAACACAACGATTTTCAAGCAAATTCTCAAAGTAATAAATTGAGTTCTTTCCCATCCCTTCTTGTTTACAGTCTCTTAAACTGGGATCCCACACTACCAGTGTCACACAGGATGTCATTTTTTTTCTCTTGGCAAGTGAACATGTGAAAGAAGAGGCATTGCGTTTATAATGACAGCAACAGAACTTGCTAACATTGTTTTTACCAGGTTTCGAGGGGACAGCTTCTGATTTCTGGTGTACGACGCAACGTCTCTTAGTTTCACATGTATTTTCTTTCCGTCCCGCTGAGCATGACTTAAAATGCAGCAATGGCATTAACTCAACATTAGACTATTCAACAGTACTGTATGAGTTCAAAACAGAAGAAATGACATTAAAAGCAGTGAAATAAATCAAATGAATTATCTGAAAATAAAATTAGAGCATAAATAAAACAAAAGCAGGCCCATGAATAGACAGACTGTCTCCTCTTTTTCTCTTGGGACAGATTTCTTTTAATATGGCTTCAGTCACTTGCCATGATATTTCCTTGACCATGCTCTTAAAGCATGTAATACCTGTCTTTTATGAGGGTTTTCTTAAACATTCATTTAATATGTAATTTATGTTCATGTCTTTTTTTTTTTAAATCTCAAAAAAAAGAATTTTGTAAGTACTTTTAACATTGCCTTAAGCTTTTGCACTTGATTCTGCAAGACTTCATCCCTTCCCCTCTCATCCTCCAGGACACAACCAACAACCAGGCTGCTCTTTCCACCCACTCAGTTCCCTTTATTCGAAATAATTTCTCCATTTCTGCTCACATATTATCTATAATGATTGATGGTCAATAGTTATTTTGCTTCTGCCACTGCTGGCATAAGGCAGGGAGAGCCAGAACTGCTGTCCAACTCCTGAGTTGCAGATCTCGCTAAAAACACAAAAATGGAAACTACTAAAACCACACCTTGATGATAAGGAGCTTTAAAAAAAGTTTTGCAGGTTGCTGTCCATATTTAGAAGAAAGAGAGCTTGGGGCAAGCAATGTTTGGCAAGTTTCTCCTATGCAAAAAGGAAGCTTGAGGTCTCTCATTTGGGGAGAGAACGGATCAGGATCAATATGAAATAGTAACCAATAGCAAAAGAGATTTCATCAAAAAATGCAAAAAGGAATAAGGCTAAAAGCAGCTCTAAAGGGAGCAAACTTCTGTATCTTCTAAAAGGAATGAGAGGTTGTTGCTCCTACATGACAAGGATAACACTTTTAACGTTCCTCTTGTCAATAATAGCAGCTAAATTCTCACCGGAGTCAATGTTTACGCTCACAAAAATCAATTTTTCCCTTTTATTAAAAAATTATGTACAGTAAATTGCCGCTACAACATGGTCTACATTGTTTAGCATACCCTGCTTTGATTTACTGTTCCATTCATAATCTGCTGATGATTAAGCTTCTCAAAAACAATCCACTAGCCTTTCTAAGTGATATCAAGTTGTTTGTTTTTAATCTGCTGAAAATCATCCTGTAGACAGATGCATTATTGAAGAATTACAATTTAATTTATTTTCATGCAGTGCCTCTGATGGGCATTTGGATTAACCGAGTATGATAATGCTTCTTTATGCCTGTATCTATTCAAATCAGAAATTACCTGCACACTCTGACTCTGATGGTGGTCAGAAATTTTACAAAGAACAGAGAATAGTGCTTCTTAATATCACACGGCCCTGCTGCTCATCAATGAGCCTTTTTCTGTTCTAATGCTTTTGTCATGTATATGAAAGTCATTATGTAGTTTAGAAAACAGGAGATGAAGTGAAAGAGGAAGATCAGGGACCTGGGATGCATTAATATTCTACCAGCGTTAAAGATATTTCCCTCGAGGGGCTCCTACAGGCCACACTGTTATTACAGTGCCTATCCATTATCTTGTGCTGTACTCGGTATTAAGACAATAATGGAGAGAATAGGATTATGTGCAGATGATAGGAAATGTGAAGGCAATTCAGCAAGATAGGAAATGAATGGAGACATGATTCTTTCATCGAAGCCAGGGATGGTTTAGCATCAGCTGAGAGAGAAGATAAATGAAGCAAAATGAAATCTTTACAGGTTAGCGAGGGTAAAATGAATGTTTACATAGAAACCTACGAGTCTAACCTTTTTGATACAGAATATTGCAACGTCTTTCTTTAACGCACCACTGTGTATCCCTTCGAAGGGATGTTTTGATCTCGAAATTTGCTCGGCATGCACAGGGGACCCTCCACTGCTAATTTGATAGTGGTGGCTTTAAGCAGTGGCCGAACCTTTAATCCACCTCTCAAGGAGCCACTCCAACTGCCATTTCTACATTCTGATTACAAATCAGGATAAAAGTGCCCAGCCTGTTAATTAAACAGACAAAAAAACCCTAAATAATAGCAGTACAGAAGGGCCCCACCTAGCCATGGGACAGTTCCTCCACACACAAACGCCCCCACCAATATTTACTAGCAAAACCTCCCAAGCGCACCAACAGAAGCTGGTATACGACACTGCATGCTGGTAACATCAGGTGGCTTGTAGCATGTTAAGAGGGTGAAAAGCAACAACGGGGCAGACTAGCTTATTCACAGGCCCACGCCTGCAGTATTTTTAGTCAGGGTAATCACCGTCCCCGCGGCCTCCTGGTGGCTGGACCTCAGCGCCGAGCTCCCGACATGGCGGCACAACATGGCGGCGCGCCCCGCGGCGGGCAGCGACATGGCGGCGCGGCGCTTCCCGCGCTTTCCTGGTGGGCCGGCCGCCCCGAGGCGGTGGCAGCGCAGCTCCATGCTGCTCCCTGCTGTCTCTTGCCTCCCACGCAGCTCCCTGCGGCCGTCCTGTGCCCTGGGTCCCTTCCCCACATCTGCAGTCATTCCTGTCACAACCACCACAACTTACCCCAGCGCCCCACAGCACCCCCAGCCTGCCCGGCACTTGGTAACCGCGAGGTCTTGCTCCGTGGGTGCAGTCCCCCCATGGTTGACACTTACGCCCCAGAAGCGCCTGTGATGGATGTCACCTCCCCAAATACACAAGGCATCGCTGGGGCGGTTGCCTGCAGCGCAGCCTCGCGGGAGCTGCTGTTGGCGCTGGCAGCCACGGCCCCCTGGGCTTCCTGAGCCCTTGCAGCGGGACAGAGTCACCTGCAAAGCGAGGCTGGAGGCGGGAGTGCTGATCAGCCATGGTGCGGGCGGGCAGAGGGCTCCGACAGGGCCACCCAGCACGGACGAGGGCATAGGCTGCCCAGCAAAGGCAGCACTGAGAGCAGGGCAAGAGGCTGTGGTGGCGGGTCCCGCCATGTGAAATGTCAGGTTTAAATGTTGTTAAAACAAGGATGGGTAGCTCTGAAACATTCCTGTGACCACCTGGTTAGATGGATCCACGTAGCTTTAAGAAGCAAAACTTCCCATTAAAAAAAAAAAAAAAAAAAAGTAGAATGAAAATCAATTCTTAAGCTTAGGGAGCTATCCTCTATGATCAACACCTTCCTTCGTTTGTTTGTTTCCCTTTTCACTATGGTTGACACAGAGGTCCTTCTAAAAAAATAAAACAGCACACACAATTCTGTTCCTCCAGGTGTGCTTCAGCCCTGCAGCTCAGCAGGGCAGACAGTGGCGTCCAGGTCATACCTCGCTGCACCAGCACTCAAGGAAGCGCCTCTCCAGTGCCCTGCATCTGCTTTCCTGGCCATCTTCCGATAGGAAGCATTACAGGAGAAACCATGAATCTGCAGATTTGGGGAATTAGGCATCTACCCATAAATTAGGCATAAAAGACATAACTGCAGGAAAGTATTAAACACTAGTGTGAAAGCTATATGTAAGGAACGGCCCTTACCTAGGAGTTGTGGTGACTGTGACTGCCCTGCACTGCTGTGGTCTTCTCCATTCACCTCTCACATCACTCAACACCACCCGCTTCACAGAAATTACTGAAAACAAAACAAAAAATCCTCGAGTCAACAGAAGCATCACAGTCTAAACTACACCCTGTGGCTGTCTAGTGACTTAAAAAGAGTGCTCGTAACCCTCTTTTAATGCTATTTAATGTAATGCACACTTATTTATATAAATGTCTAATTATATTTTGAATTAAATAAGTGTAAAGCTAGATAGTCCCACAGTAACATGAGGTCAGTGAAACTAAACAGAGATAAATATGCACTATACCCTATTATTTTGTTGCCTTTTAATCTTATGCAATGTTACTATGCTTTCTTGTTGCCAAAAAGAGTTAACAAGAATAACTGATTTAATCAATCTTCTCTACTTACTGCTTTGTATGCTGCTGTTCCTGTGCGCTGAATGCAGGATGATTCAGTCATTTGCACTGGAAACTACAAACAAGTGAAGCAAGTAAGTCATAAACTGTATCAATCACTCACATTGGCATTTTGTGTCAGAAAGTAAAGGCAATCAGTTAATGATTCCCCTTCCAAAAAACATAGATTAAGTGCTTTTCAAACCATCAGTTTGAAAAAGGACTTTGAGGCAGTGGGTGGCCACAGACCCTGTCCTCCTCCCACCACCCCACAGGGACATTGCCTGAAGCCTTGAAGCCTCCACGGGAGGAGTCACTCTTCCTGCCCTCATATTTTGCAGCTAAATAAGACCAAAGTCCTTGAGCCATCATCACCTGTTGGGATTTGTGGATGCACTGACAGGATGGGTTCATTAAGATGGCATCTGACCAAGAAATTCTGGAAGTTCTTCTACTTGCTTCAGCAAGTCCAATTCAAACCCAGTAGGATTGGTTTAATAAAACAGTTGATCAATTAAATCAATAATCAGACAGCTACAGTTTGCTTCCACAGAAAATTCCAGACTTAAGGAGATTACTTTCTTCCCCCTAGGAAAACAAACGCAAGTTAGAGAGACAAGGTTTATGGGAGAGAGATAACGTATTTTATGAGACCAGCTATTATAGTTGGGAGAAAAATAGACAAAGAAAGGGAAAAAAAAAAAAAAAGCCTTTCCTTAAATCTGAAGCAGTGGTTGCAAAATGCATCTAAAGCACATTGGGAAAAAATGTTCTGGGATGAATTTACTACATTAATCAACTAACTAGACAATATGAGAGAACAGGACAACCAGCACCTGTGGAGCAGCAAGCAGTTTCAGCAGGGGAAGCCTTGATGAGGCCATTAGCTTCTGTGGGATGGAAAAGAAGAGAAACAGAAACAAGACAGTTAGACACAAGAGAAAAGTTAACAGGAGAGGGATGAAATTTCCATATGTCATAAATTAACCTCTCTGTTGAGTCCATGATCTTCAGTATCTCACAAAATTAAGGTTTTCCATTTGCAGGTTTTCTTTTTGGGTTATGAAATCTGTTATGAAAATCAGAATGTCAGAGCAGATATTACTTTGTGAAATATGTTCATCTTGTGATAATGATGTTTCTGCATCTCCTTGATTGTCTAGATTAACAAACCTGGGGGTAGAGGGCTTTAGTTTAACTTACCATTTCTATAAGCCCATCTGGTTCACTGGATAAAGTGTGTTACAGCAGTGATACCTATGTGCAGAATAAGGACATACTGAGGAAAATTAATCTGAACTACAAAAAGGCTACTCAATAGTGCCTTACTGCTAATTAATGGTGTCTAACACTTATTAAATGATGTTTATTGCAAAGATATCAAGAATAAATAAGAAGGCATCCTCCAACTTATTCTTTCTGGATGGCTTAGCATTCATGGGCTGAGTTGGTAAAAGGACTTATTGTCTATAGAATAATTGCGTTTTTCTTTGCTTTGTGCAATACATTCAAAATCACTATAGAAGTTGTCATGAGGCACAAGTCCAAAATACATTTTAGTCTGTAACCTTGTTCATGGAATATTTTGTATTTTTGAAACAAAGTAACTTGTTCAGTCATAAGGGACATGTCTTTTTTAAAAAAGTAAGGTAGTCACAAAAAATGAATGTCACCTTTTATCCTCTTCATTCCAAAGCAGAAATATATTACATATGGTCCTTGCTATGAAAATAATTTCATCTCTAAGCAGAAGCCTAGAACACCTTTATGAATGTGGAAATGCTTGTTAAGATCCTAACTACTTCTGTGTTTCAGCAGACTGCCTACCCTACCTGTCAGGTTTCTGCATTTCAACTCTGGAAGTAGTATAAAAATGTCTTGAAATTCATGAAAGAGGTGACAAAATTAATATCTTGGATTACAGAACGGGTACGTAGTCTGAGAGCGCCATTAAAGTTGTTTTGCTTGATCCAGCACATTAAAAACTGCCTTTTCGCTGACCCCAATGACTTCCAACTCAGACCCATCATCTAATTAACATGATTCCCACTTTCCTGTGCATCCAACTGATACGGGCAGAGCTGTCCGTAATGAACGACCACTATCTGAACTGAATTCCCTTGGCTATAAGATATAGTCAGAAAGAATTAGAGGCAACATTTATTAAAGCTGTTAGCGGGGACAGCAAAGAAGGCACAACATCAAGATGAAGCGCACGTTATTAGAAATATTTTGCTTCTACCACCTCGCACTGGGGCTCACAGTTTGATATTCCTGAATTTTCACGCCCAGTTGTTTCAACTTCTCTTTTAATTGCAAGCTGTTGCTGGATGCAACGTGTCTTGCCCAGCAGCACCCTGAGTAAGAACCACCTCATTTCCCACTGAGCACTCGGGGCCCTCGACGCTGCCTAGCGCGAGGGCCTGTGTGGGCGAAGATGCAAACACACAGCTCTTAGTTGTGTGAGACCCACTCACCTCTGCCCACTGAAAGATTTTAGGAGATGTTTTTGAACAGTCTAAAATCAGGCTGTATTTTGGCTGACATCACTTACCCTCCTCCAAAAGACAACTTTTTTCCTTGGCAGGTGATAAGCACCACCTCCCACGTTCCACCATGGATGCTGCTAATTAAGCCACAGTGAAATTCAGATAATTAGCAACCTTTTCTAACACGGCAGGTTACTTATTCTAAACCTTTTTTTCCAGATGAAATGGTATTTAAGAGATTTAAAAATTCTAATATTCTCTACAGTCTCAAAAGTATTTTCCATTCTAACATAAAGGGAATAAAAAAAGCAAATATTAAAAGCAAATCATAGAGTACTGAAAGCAGGGTTTATCACTATTGTTTGATAGCATTCATATTACGTGACCGTGCAAATACTGCAATCTTCAGTCTCTCTCCAAAAGACAGTCCCTCAGATCATAATGTTTATTTCATTTTTAAAAAATCAAGTGGATTTCTAATACCAGTTTAATGCCCATGGGCATTTGGTGAATATCCTTCTTAAGTTCCAGCAATCCTCTATATTACAAGACAAGCTTTTCTCGCTTCCAAGTTTGGGATGCAAATTACCCGATACCTAAGCACATGTCTGTCTGCCTGTACAGCGGATATATGTGTACCTAGCGTGGAACAGGGACACCGTAACAGCAGGAGGAGATGCCCAGTCCACAGCCAACGTGATACGTGCTGTGGTTTCTCCTTGTGCTGTGGTTCCTCCC
The DNA here is from genome assembly GCF_003342845.1 of Nothoprocta perdicaria. NCBI lineage: Eukaryota > Metazoa > Chordata > Aves > Tinamiformes > Tinamidae > Nothoprocta > Nothoprocta perdicaria. The sequence goes on along the minus strand of NW_020455205.1, from coordinate 5,497,089 downwards.
TGCGCCCGAGCAGTGCCCGGGTGTCCCCCAAGAGTCAGGCCAATCGGACTTCCAAGCGCAGCGGGGCGCCCATCAAGCGAGGGAGGAAAGCTCTCCGAGAGCAAACACTGCGCTGGCGCAAGGAGGAAGGAAAGGGTGACAGCACAAAAACATGACAAGTGCCTCAGGGGAACAGAGGGGAAAGAAGAGAAATAAGAAGGACAAAGGGCCACGAAAGGGTGCTGTTAGTCTTGTATTTGGAAGATGGTAGAATTGAACCATTTTCCTGACACTCACCAAAGAAACCCAACTACAGATCATTAAACGTGCACAGATGTGGCTTGACCTGACCTGGAAGATCTTCATATGCTTTGTAGGAGAGCAAAAGAGGCCTCCAGAGATCAGTGTGGACAAGCAGCAGCCCAGCTGAAGCACAGGCCTCCAAGGAGAGCATGGCTGCTGGAAGAACCATGGCCAGAGGTTCCAGGGGAAAGAAGAATCCGTAAACCAGGAGTTGTAGCTCCACGATGGCAGCACCTACCTTCCCGCTGCAAAGTCTTTAGGCCGCATTTGCCCAATGGTCAAAACAGTGGCCGCAGCACAGAATACAGAAATGCTTTCTCCTTTTTTTCCAGTTCTGCAACCATACTTGTCCCCATCACTGCCTTCCTATCAGGGTCCTCCTGCAGCTGAGCATGGCTGCTGAGCAGGAAGGGAGGCAGCGCTGGGCTCGGCAGTGCCAAGGTATCACCCTTGCACCCAAATCCTCTTGCTGCTGGGGGCAACATCCCAGCTTCTGCCCTCCCCTGCCTGCAGCCCTTGAGCTCCCCTAATGACTCTGCTCAGCTGCTCCCCCTCCTTCCTCCTCCCATCCACACCTCTAATCACACTTCTCCCTCATCATGCTGGGAGCTCTGCAGGGGTTAACCCTGAAAAAATTTACAGTAAAGGCAGCTTTTATTGTAATGGCAATTATAGAAAGAGAAAAAGCAATTTAGTCTTTTATGTGGCTCACAGTTTCATTAATGCCATACACTTTTAGTCAACTTGAGTAGTTATGCATTAACTCAAAAAGGCATGGTACAAACACCGTTATAATAAAAAATAACATAAGGCATGGCAAACTGACCCCTCCACTGCCTCAAATACCAGGAATGCTTTTGTATGACAAATTTATTAGTGCCCTCAGTTTCAGGCCAAACTCATCTGAAGAAAACTGTTCAAATGAGGCTGTACAAATAAGAAAGATAAATTTAAGCAAATTTATACAAAAATATTATTCCTCTTAGAAAAGCAGGGAACTCTGCTTCTGATGTATGCTGCACTTCAGGTAACTTCATGTGTGAAGAAAAGAAGAATCTGGATAAAAATCGACAACACACTGATACCTTAAGAGATTAGGGAGCAATGGAGACCTTTTCAGCACCATGTACACAGCTCATGCTCCCCCTTCCCTGGGAACAGCAATCTGGGGAATGGAACATCTCTCTCAGGCTCACCATGTTTCTGGGCACCTCCCTTCTGTCTCTCAGGTATCAAGTAGAAGAAGGGTTCTTAAGCCACGAAGATGAAAAGTCTTTTGTGCTCTGGCACATCCCACACCAACAGCCCATGGACACTGAGCTCCCTAACGCTACCTAAGTATAATACTGCTTTTTTGTGCCCAACGCCCAGGGCTGGTGTGGAAGGCCAAGAAAGGGCTGTGGTACTTTCCGAGCCCCACAGCTTCACAAGCTACCACCAGTGTCCTGGAGCAGGCTGGTACTTACCATCCAGGCAGCAAGCAGCTTCTGAGGACATCTGGAATTGCCTTGGTGGGCAGTTTAATCACAAGCGACAACCAAGACTCTCTTTGCCTTGGGACACCCCTGCTGCTAGTGCTCCGTGTGCTCCAAGTTGTTGAAAAGTGAATTTCCGTAATTTTGGTGCCTGCCAGCATTGCACACCATTGCATGCCTCCAACGCTGTTTCGTCCCATTGGTCATTGCCATTTACCTGAAAGAACATCAATAGAAACATCAATAGAAACAAACATCAATAGAGACATCATTCCCTCTAGGAAAACTGTTCCAAAGAAAGAAGAAAACAGGAGTGTCAGTGTTTCTCTGCCCATGCTCCCCACGGGTCGCACATACATGCTCTAGGTGACCCTGCGTGTGCAGGGGGGTTGGACTCGATGACCTCTGAGGTCCCTTCCAACCTTGGGCATTCTATGATTCTATGATCCAACCCTCCGCAGTTCAGAGACGCGCGGCGTTCTGCGGATTTCATCATGGTGTTAGACAAAGTTTCTTCGGTGCTTCCTATTGTTTGCTAAAGAATTATCTTTGTCCTGCACAAAAGCACAGCTAATAGACTGAACTAAAAGTAACCACAGACATTATTTTGTGTGAACTTCAGGCCAAAGATTCCAAGATGCCTAAAGACTTGCTGGCCACTGCAGTGCCCAACACATAAGCAAGCAGATGCCGAGCACTTATTCTGAGGCTTTCCAGACACCACCAGGCAGTGGAGCTGCAAAGAGAGAATTAACTTTTTGTTACCCTGCAGGATCAAGATGTCTACGAACACACTACCAAACAGTTCTCACGTACCATTTAATGTGATTACCTAAAACCCACATCAAATGCAAGGGCATGACTACACTTCAAATAGAGCTTGTACCCTAAGTATCTGGCTGCGTGTTTTTCTATGAGATATCAGTCAAGAAAGTTAAGCTAAATCAACTAAACCCGTGATGACAATTCATGTAAGTTCTAATACATTCAATTCCTGCATGGATATTCTCACTGAGTGGCAAAGTGGTCTGACTTTACTGCTAAAGAGGATTAAGCTACCATGAACTAAGGCCATTTTCCTTTTGAATTAGATCATCCACTGAGGAGCTTAAAGCATCCTAGCTTTGCTGTATATATTTCATACTTATTCATCTGAGTTTTTCCTACACTTGTCAGAATCCTTGGTTAAACAAAATCTCCTCTACTATATTTCTGCCTGGTATTTAAATACATCACCTGTTTGCTTGGTCTACAAACGTCTTTAAAAAAGCTAAAGCTGCTCACAAATAGCAGAACCACAGACATCCCTCTGTGCTACGCAAGAAAGCAGCAGCAGCACATCCAGAGCACAGGGCACCCGACATTCACTGACTTAAATGCTCATAGTAAATTGTTACGCAACTTGAAAAGCAAGTAAGCAAACTTTAATTCAGTGTTACAGCCCATTTGAAAACTGCATTTTGGATAGGCAAATACAGGCAAACAGGGCAATATCAGGAGAAGAGCTTGTGCTCTAAAGATGGAAAGAATTTGTCCACTTTGCCTTCCTGAAGCAGGTAGTGAGGAAGCCCAGCTCCAGAGTTCCTCTTGTCACTAAACTGAGGATAAATTTGTAGGGGTTAACTAGGATGAACTCTGGAATTTACCCATCTCGGGCACACAGATGAAATGCCAGCTAATGAACAAGCAAGAGCAAACATTTTCTCAGTCTGATACAGGTGTTAGTTTATCTGGATGATAATTTTTACCCTTAACTATGAAGGAAATTAATTCACATTTCTATCTATTGTCAAGTAATTGTGACAAAAAGAAATGTAAAGAAAACAAAGGAAAAATATTTTAAACAAATATTCTCCTTGATCACTAAATGCAGTTCAGCTCCAAATGTATCTGAAAACACATCCACCACACGAAAAAAAAGATGTTAAGTATTGTGCTTACCACTTTCCTCTAAGGCAGATTTAGACAACACACAAGCTGGAATATGTATTTTGCACTAATGTATTCACTGCTATTTCTTAAGGATTATAGCTACTAATAGCAGGAAAGTCTAAGATAAATCTGATACTGAGAAGTATTGAGCTTCTGTGCTTCACTTTTCATTACTCCTGCTCCTGTATGTGTTATTCCTTTATGACTTAGATCTCTATTGAAGCCCTTGCCAAAAGGCTGCTTAGGAGTCGTCGCGCAGGCCGCGCGAGCGCTGGCTCCCGGCCCCACCGGGCTCCGCTCCGACACGGCCCGACTGCCCCCACGACGTGCGGCACCAGCTGCTGCACGGGCACCCGGCAGCACCAGCCCGTGCCCGGGTGAAGCCAGCGGGACAGTTCCCTTCCTCTACCCACCTCTGCAGCCTCCTACCAGGCCCTGTCATCAGCGGGCTGCAAGTGACCAAACTCGGGTGTCCAGCCTGACCCGCCACTGCCAGAAGTGTCCGATGGGTCTGATGCACATGGAGCCTCCTGCATATCATGGAGACACACCTCACGGCACGTGCTGCTGCCAGGGATCAGCCATTTAATGCACATCTCTGTGGCAAAGCTTCCTGCAGCATCTGCACTGCTCCGTGATTATCTGGATGCCATTCAATCTGTCTATAACTTGAGTTGCCTTAGTATATTTGCATGTATATTGTAAGCATTATACTAAATGAGATGGGGCTGCCTGTGTAATCATGCCATGACTTTCCCTTAGGGAAACCTGGTAAAATTATGTTCCATTACATTTGTAAAATACTATCCATTAAAAGAAGCATTAAAACTTTTATGTTCATGTGAAGCAAGGCAGGAAAGATCCTCCAACCTTTAACTCATACCAATTTTGATAGGAAAGAAGCATTTTCCAGACAAGCAGGGATTCTGAATTTGACTGCAGTATCACACACCTTCAGTTTTACTTGTTAACTCCTAAGCCTCATTCCAAAATATCCCTTTTTCTTCATTTAATACTACAAAACAACACAGAATAAAAACAGTTTATCTTCCTTGAAAATAACACCTTTGGAAAAGTCTTTCTTTGTGAGCTCTGCTTATTTATATTTGTCCATGCAGTGAAAACCTATTTCTACTGTACTATTTAGGGTCCTTTACTTCTTCTGCTGGTGAATTCATTGTTTTAATTTCTTGATTCTCTGGCAAACTTTCAGGTATGCCGGGGAGAATTTTAACAATGAGGCATTCATTTAGAAGTCGCATGGTAGTGATATATACACAGAGCTTCAATTTAAACCATTATTGCATACCATCTTTTTCCTTTTATAATAATCCATTAAATGCTTTCAAGTATGGAGAAGGAATAGCAACCTGTAGATCTGAATGGAGCCCAGATGACCTATAAAATACATCCTGCCTCACTGCCTGACTTGTTACAGCTCTCATCTCTAATGGCTGCTATTGTTATTTTACCATCCCGACAGCCGCACGCATCAATTACACGTTTCTCTGTGTCATGAATCCATTTTCTTAGGCAACCTTTTTGTCTTAATCCAGGATGCTTTTTCTTCAACCTGCAAGCAAAGTTGAAGGTTTCCATATTACAAAATATTACTTTTTCTTAAACTGTGTGGGTAATTGGGAAACATCTTTCTGAAAATGAAAAGATACAGATTTTCGAACTGTTTAAGAATGTGTACTTAGACCATATATCATCTCTCTATTACACCAGGCGTGTTAGGCAGTACTTTGTGTTGTAGGTGAACATTTTTTCTTTTGTTATGTCAGTGCCTGGCAGCACAGCTATAATTAAATGTCCTTTGCATTCACTATTTTATGACACTTGCAATTCAGTCATCTTAATTGGGCTCTCCTTGGCATATAAATGGCTAGCTCTGAAGCAAACTTTTTTCTGTGAAACAAATAAATTCAAAACCTACAGCATGGATTATCTCAGTGACTCTTTTAGAGGCTAGAGTTTTTTTCATCCTTTTTTGGATGATTATGATGACAAAAGCTTCAGGTAATTCTGTCTGAAGCAAGTCTGAGATGCAGCTCTCCAAATCAAATTTTTTTCATGTATACCTTTCTCGTAAACAAAGTGCTCATTATCACATTTCCAAGGGGGGCAAAATCATTTCCCTTTTCTGATTAATCCAATAAGGAAAAAAAAAAATCTAGGGTAATAACATGCCACTTCCAAGGGATTCTCACTCACTAGATATGCAGGAATCCTCCCAACATTTCTGTGATTAAAAAGTTAAAGCAGCAGTTTTAAAACACAGTCGAGTTCCTCCCTTTGGAAGAAGCCTGGCTAGGGCACGACCAAGCCACGCTTTGAAACATCTTGTACACTGACAGTTTAGTAATGAAGTGTTTAAAGAAAAACTACAAAAGTATATATATATATATATATATATATATAAAATCTCCATTGAGCTGACCAACTCCTTCATGTTAACTCAGGCCTAACTTGCATGTGCCCCAGGGAGGGCCTCTCACCTCCCTACTCCCAGTGGGCTTACTGATCTGCTCCCTTTCTTCTTTTATTTTCCCGTTTTTTTCTTTTTTTTTTTTTTTTCCCTCGAATAGTCCCAGCATTTTTTGCATTCTCTGCTTTCCTTTCTGAACAAAAATTATTTCTGAACTTGGCTTAGAAAACCTCAAGTCCTTTTTCAGCCCCCAGCTGAGCATGGGATGCTTGATCCTGAATCATCCCCACCCCGCACACTCCTATGTGTTTTCTCCTTCTCTTACCCTTAAACAGGATGAGCCTCTGTTTTCACATATCACAGAGACAGGGAAAGAACAGCAGCAGGCCTGGAGCTGGGCACTTCCAGCACAGGAATTCCCCCTCGGGCAGCCCTGATCCAGCCTCTCTCCCCCCTTCACTGTTCCTGTAAGGACAGAGCAGTTAGTTAAAACCAAAGCAACTTTATCCTTGTTTCACTGCAGCTGCGAGTTCCCCCATTTGGCTGGTTCCTGCTTACGGGCCTTCAGAGCAGCCAGCAGGATCTGTCAGCTCCCAATCTGGGAAAACTGAAGGATAAGCGCTATTCTAACCTGGGGGCTTCAGGTTAGTTGACCAGTTTGTTTGCTTGTGAAGGCAAGGGAACATGCTAGGTTCAACTTTATTATAACTAAGCCCATATAAATGCAAATGCTGTTTCTGGAGAGATAATTTCATAAAGCAAAACTACCCCAATCTTTAGCAGTGAAATTCAAGTGGCAACTGTGACAAGCAAAGAAAAATGAATGCAGTTAACTTCAGCCATCCCTGCTCATCTGAAAGCTTGTGTCACTTTCTAAATAAGCTTTTCATTTTGCTATTCAGTCTGCTGATCTTTGTTGATTTACAGCATGAATGAGCATGGCACATTGCAACTTGTATATTTTTCCTAAATAATAAAACATTTATTGCAGACCCATCAAGCCTGCTGGTAGCATTGAAATATTATAGCAATGAAGTGCCATGTTAACAACTTATTTACACTGTTGCAGAAAACTGTGTTAAGACTATATGTAATTTAGTTTTACTCAAAAAAGAGGACACTCCTCAAAAAAAAAAAAAAAAAATCTATCTAGAGCTGATTGTAAGTTGCAACCTGATTTTTTTTTTCCTAATATTTTTCTAAGCAACTTTCTGTTTCTATCAAGGCCTCCCACCAGTGCACCCAGAAGAAGAATACAGAACAGAGTTTCAAAGCTGTTACTGCTTTGGAAGGAAGTTACCGGACAGAGAAGGAGGCTGATGTTTTGGTGGCTCTGCTGGAGGGATCTGAGCCTTTGGCTGCTTCATCCACAGGAGCTGAGCAGCAAAAGGACAGACCCAGGGAATGCTCCACATGCTCCACATACAAGCCAGGAAATGATCTTGTCCTTGCACACGTCCTAAAATTACTTGCATGATACTGCAGAGCCATAAATAAAAACAAACCAGCAAAACTGTCCTTCAAGTAAAATTAATGGATTTCAAGGTGACAGCTATAGCTTGAAGAGTGATTCAAAATACAGTGGTTAAATGGTGAAGATCTCTGACTTTTAGCCGTGGGAGGCTACATCTTCTTGCTAACCTCTACAGCGCTCTCAGTTGCTGACAGTTCTTCGAACCTGGGCCAAGTCCTGCCTAGCAAACCCTTCGGGCCACACTGTCCAGCATCAGTCCTTTGCCAAGATCATTTGTTACTAATTCAGGTTCCCCAGCCTTTTTATTTTTTAAGGCATTTCAAATTGGGTGAGCGTCTGAGTTAAGGGAGCAAGGAGGGCATTTTCCTCGTGAGCTAAACCGGCCAGAAGCACCTCCTGGCAAGGGCGGCCTCAGAGCCTCCCCAGCAGGCAGGCGGCTGCTGCCAGCGACCACAACACACTCAGGTGTTCTCACAGAATCACAGAATGTTCAAGGTTGGAAGGGACCTCTAGAGATCATCTAGTCCAACCTTCCCGCTCAAGCAGGCACACCTAGATCATGTGGCACACTGTGGCATCCAGGTGGGTTTTGAAGACCTCCAGAGAGGGAGACTCCACAACCCGTTCTGCCAACAAACAACTTGTTCTTCACAACTTGTTCTGCCAACAAAACCCCCTGCCTCCACACAAGAGGACACACAGACCATGAGAAAGGAGTCACCACAACACAAGAACTACTGGGACTGTCCTATTAGCTGGAGAAATATCCCCACGTTCCAAATTACCCTGCCCTTATCCACAGACTGTACGATTGAAAAACTACAACCATTAAAAAAAAAAACCCAACACCTATCTTGCCACCAAATGGCAATTAATATGTTAATCTAACATAATTCCAACGTCCCTTACACATGAACACACTTCTGCTTTATTTCAAATAAATTACCCAGTTAAAAAATTATTTGAAGAGTGAGGCACAAATAAGTGAGCATTATTGTTTGCTGGTTGACTAGATAAGGAGTTAAGCATCTAGAGGGGAAGTGGAGGACAATTAGCGCACCGGCCTGCTCCATTATCACACAATGGCCACTTCTCGGGGAATTAGCGCTATTATGATCTACTCCCGCGAACGAACGAGAACTTCGGATCTCAGAGGGTAATGCCTGTGATTTTTGAAAATAATCTTTTTATGAGATTGTGGCTTTATCAGTCATATTTTAGCGTCAGTATAAACACTTGTGCATCACAGGATAAGGACTACAGACAGGCTTGTAATTTTAATTTTCATTCTCCGATTGCTTCAGTTTGCTTCTCCTATGCTCTTACACTCTAGAAACCAAAGGAAAAATTACTTTGCTGTTTCAGGTGTCCTCCTTTTGTAAAACGTTATGAGAAAAGTAGTATCTAAATAAAGTTATAAATAATGGATGGAGTGATACAGTTTCTGCATAAATTGTTTTCCAATGCAAATGAACACCCACTGAAAGTAGTCTTGATGACACTCAACAGTGCTGAAACACTCGAGGGTAACACAAGCACAGCTTCAAAGACAAGGAAAGACGAGAGAGGACATTTCTTTGTGTGCTGAAGCACACATACTCTAGCAAGGCATTTGCTTGCATCCAATTTTATATAGAAATATTCTTTCCTGGACATCCTGACCCAAATTTTTGAATCTATATCAACAGAAATGCTGACATTCTCTGCAGCTACCAGATTTCAGAATTTCCTGGCCATCTTCCCCTCAGAAAGAACAAACCTAAAAACATGATAGCTTTAGAGAAGTCTGACCACAAAAGAAATCTTGAGGAGACCCAAACTGGGCCATATGTGGTATCAAATGGGCAAGCCATTAGCATCAGCTGTGAACATATTGTACCAACTGGGAACGAAAATAAAACATTCAACTACCAACTGCTATAATGTGTAAATAGTCAAGCCAATTCCTCTGGGTTCCAAAAATATATGAATGGGGCCAATCGTTGGGGCCCCATGGTCCTGCTCGTAGCTAATGCCACGCATTTGTTCCCAAAAAACACCCTGCAGTGAGTGAGCTCTGGTATCAGAGACAGCCCTTGCATGCTAGAAGACTCCCGGGATTTCTGAAATGGTATCTAAAGGTTACCCAGCAAGGACAACGAAACAGGAAATTCTTTGGAAGCAACTTTTCTCTATACAAACATGGACCACCCAAAAAGAGAGGGAAAAAAATCACCATTGTAAATTATGCTGAGGAACTGGCGGAACACTAGGAAATTTATAGAGGGCACCAAACTGCCTAGAATTCATTGTGCAGCTGGCAAGTGCACTCCTAGCTACTAGTTGCTTCACATTTAATAATGCATGTTATGAGCAGATGGACAGAATGTCAATAAGGCTCTCCGTATCATCAGTGGTAATGAAATACTGGACTTTGAATGCTTAATAGCACAGAAAACAAAAAGCCTGGAGGAGATTTGTCAATGTCATGCATGCAATACTTTAGCAGAGCTCTAACACTGTTAGTGTGAGGCCATATGTTTCTTCTAGCAGGATCTACTGGAGCTGGGTGCCAAAAGTGTTTGACACTTTTTTTTTTTTTTTTTTTTTTTTAAACTCTTACAACATGTTAAGAGCAAATACCCTGTGAATCAGTCAGGCACGGTAGTGCCGTATCATTACTCCCTTAATTCCATTTCTCAATGAAATGGGGGGAAATTGGTAGTAAACATTGCTCTTTATATCCACTTCAGAAATGTAGGTCAGAATAAGCTTTTAAAAATTAAATATAGAAATAAAGGCACTGAATTACCTGCATTAAGTGACAAATCTCATTGTCAAGACCCACAGATGATGTAAATCTGGAAAATATTACAAACATCAGCAAAGCAGAAAGTATACACGGCAGCTTCCAGAAACCTGATACACAGAGAGAAATAAAATCTCTTATACAAACATCACCTAAAACATCTAGAGAAAATAACCCGAAACAGGCAAAAGGAAGATGAGAGCTACAAAATTGCCATTATAAAAGGAACAAACAAACAGGAAATAGCAGAATAGGTGGAGAAAGTAGCAATTTGGAACATGGTAGCCTCTGCAAAGGGTTTGAAGGCAATGAGGGCTGGCATGGGAGTAGAGCAGCACGCTCCTTCCCTTGCCTTCCATTTCCAACTTCCATTGTGAGCTGGCCCCTCGAAACAAGGACCTGAAGACGCCGCTGCCGGGAGCATCCTGCTGCAGTATAACTAGTTCTCAGCCTCCAAGGTCTTTGGTGCGTTTGTCAAAAGCAAAAGGATGTGGATAAACCAAAGAAAGTCCCAAGAACAACAGCTTAAGGAAAAAATGTAATAATCTATAAATATTTCAAGTGTGTAAAGCCATCAAGGGAAAGGGATATAACCAGAAATAATGGAAAGAAAAAGCTTGAGCTCAATAGAGTATCGGGAAAATCTTCCTGACAAGGAGATGTATTAGCCTGTGAAATAGTCTCCCAAGGAGAGATATGGAAGCTTTCACTTGGGATTTTAAAAACTAAAGTTGACATAACACTAAAAAAATGTTCTCTATGAAATAATCCCACACTGGCAGAAAAATGGACTGAATGATCTATTATGCCTTTTCACTTTCTGATTTTCTTCAGCCTTTGATGCTTTAGGAATACATCCTAAACAACTCAGATATCAACACGGAGCTTCTTCAATTACTATGACAAATAACAAGATTACAGAGGTGATCACTGTGAAAGCCTGATTACAAAGCATCTCTTTAAAGACTGAAAAACAGCTGCTTTTCAAACCCTGGAAGTCATTCCAAGACCTGCCAAATACCACCTCCATACACCTCAGCACTTAAATACACGCTTAATTTTGAGGATGTGCCTATTTCCCATTAATTTACTGACAGCTCAAAGTGATAGTCCAAAACAAAATTGTAAGAAAAGGGCTTTCCAAGAGACCTAGTTGAATTCTTCCCCCAACTCACCCCCACACATCATGTATAAATATTATTTCAATATTTCAATATCATTCCCACACATTTGTTAGCACCTTGCTATTCTGTGTACATCCTCCGAGAAGGACAGGCTAATTTGATTCAGAGCTATTATTTTGATCACAGATTGAAACCACGCATCTTCCTGCACTAAATCCTATTTAGCTTAACCTACCCCACTGTAACCCACACTGTAGGGTTAATGTATATCACAGTCTGTCCCATTGACCTATACATCATAAAAAGATGCTGAAATTTGAAAACTGCTGTAAATTGTTTTGCATTTGTCTTGAAATCATCCCATCTCAGTTTATGTCGCTACCAATATTAATACTTAGCACTCAGTGCATTTTGCTCACTGATTCAGATCACTGAAGGACTGTTAAATATCAGAGCCTTGGAAATAATTGATTTGCTGGCTCAGTGGCTGAAAGGGAAGATAAAACCCCCGATCTTTCCCTCAGGTTCCCTTGTCAAAACAAACACGAGCCCTTATGATCCAGGGCTCCTCTGGCAGCAGCAGAAGCAGGAGGACTCGGTCAGGTCCCTGCCGGGACACAGGCTGCCCACGGTGCCGCAGCGGGACTCACTCGCTGCATCCCGCTGGCCGCGCGGGAGGCAGCGCCGGTCCGGCCGTGCCCCCGGCACGCGCGGGCTCGGAGCAGGGCACACGCAGCCCGCGAGCCACGGCAGCCGCCGCTTCCTCCTCTGACCCAAACCTCTGGGCAACTTCAGCATGAATCAACAGGGATGGACAGAAGTTACATAAAGCACCTGGAGACTGTAACAGAAAATGTTAACCCACCCAGAGGTTTAAGAAATCCCATCAACTCTATAGCAGAAATACAACTGCTCATTGAATGCTTTGACATCAATAAGAAATAAATGATTTTTCCCTGTATTTTCCTTGAAGGCAGGGCTATTTTCAAAGAAACTCCCCATTTATGTCCTTAAAATAGCAACCTGCTATCTGCACATTTTGAGGAGTTCAGTCTATACACCCATGACTCATGCAATATACATCTGAGGGGATGAAATCCACAACTATCTTGATGCCTAAAAATTGCATTTCCAAAGATTTAATAACTCTGAATGCAGCACCGGCACCCCGCGGTCTCTTGCCATTCCGCCCCTGCCACGGGATTTTACCGCCAGATAACCGGAATTTGAGAGAGCAGGAGTTCCCGAAGCGCTGGGCAGGGAGGTGCAGCCACAGCCCCTGCTGCGGGTGCACACGGGAGCCTGGGCAGAGGCAACACGGCCACTCGTCCCCGTTGTCATCCCTAGCGCCCAACCGCCGGGGAGCACAGCCCGACGCCAGCAATTCCCACCGATTTTCCCCCTCCCGTGCTCCTCTCTCCCATCTTTTCTCCCCTCTGCCTCCAACACCTTTACTTTTCCACTTCACAATAACACTTTCTCGTTGGCCTATTATTATTATTATTATTATTATTATTATTATTATTTTGTGCGAGTTGTGCAGCTGGCCCATCATCCCCTGCCGCACTAAATCAACACTTGCGGCAGCAGCGGCCGCGGGAGCCACCGCTCGCAGACGTGTCAATTTGGTGCAGCAGGGGATGGGGGCGCAGCTCCCCAGGGAGAGGAGAGGCCCTTGTTTTAGGCTTTAAAATGGGAAGAATGTCAGAGGGGAGGGAAATCCAGACAAAATATAAAAAGGGTGTAGAACAAAGGAAAGAAAGAGGAGGAAGATGAGAAAAGGGGGCTGGAAAGAAAGAAGAAAAAAGTGGCACTGTACAATGGAATAAAATCACTAGTGAATAAGATATAGGATTTTTTTAAGTGGGTGCTTTCAAGTTAAAAATGTATCCTATGCAGACTACATAAAATATAAACCTGCTTGTAGGTTCTTTCTGCTTTAGGGGCAAAATCTGGCTTATTAAACTCAAATAGGCTTAATTATATCTGTGATATTATGCAATATGGTTCTAAGCTGGGCATAAAAGAAATTATTTCACAGGGTTAGGTTTCAAAAGGAGGTTGAAAACAGAAGACAGAGCAACGTACTCAGAAACCTGAATCAGCAGAAGGAAAGTGACATTCCTCACTTAGAAGCCAGCTTAGATGCACAACAAGCACTGGGGCTGCCTACAGGGCTGCATTTGAAAAGTAGACGAGGCTCTCCTGTGGCTCCTACTCTCTCCTTTGACGCCTTGCGTGGCCAGTCGAGGGGTCTCCTAAGGAGAAGGTCACAGAAAAGAACACAAAACAAAATGCAATAAATAAAAATAAAATAAAATAAATAAAATAAATAAAATAAATAAAAAAATAAAAATAAAAATAAAAATAAAAATAAAAATAAAAATAAAAATAAAAATAAAAATAAAAATAAAAATAAAAATAAAAATAAAAATAAAAATAAAAATAAACTCCAGCCCCAGCTACGGCAAAGCTTAAGTCAATATTCATCAGCATGTACTCACTCAGGTGGGTGGCCTTGTCTCCTCTCTGGTGGTTCCGACTTGCAAAACAAATATCAGGCTAAATATGAAGTAAAGAATTCATCCTTTGTTCAGTTGATATAGCTCTATGATTTTAGGTCTAAAGAAGCTATATTAGGTTCCAGCAACAATTATTTTATGTCATTTCACTGTATTACATCAATATATTGATTTAATGATCTAATTTGATAACATTTTTTGATACTTGTTCTAACCACATACAAAAAGATCCGGATTGGGTCCGTTTTCTTTAAGTTTGCTACAGGCTCAGACTATACCAAACATGCTATACACCAACAAGAGCAAAAGAATGCCCCCCTGCACACACTCACAAGCTCTTCAGTTCTAATACATCTTCTTTAATCTTAGTTCTTACAGCAGCCCTAATGCAATTGAAAAATTTTCTATGAACAAATCTAAAAGCACCGGACTGACACTAAGCAAATTAATCATTATCAAATTGATTGGTGCCCTTTCCATTCCCTTGCCTCAGCTGGTCAGGATTCAGTTAGCTCTTCGCGTGTATCAAATAAGACCATCTCAGACCAGCTGGACATATCTGCAAGTCGCAGCATACACATGAATGCACTGTCAAGCCACACTTTTTAAATGCACTTATTTTCCCATTGTTGCAGATTCCCGTTTGAGCGTACAAGATTGGAGGGTTTTCTTTACTTAAACAGTGTGTCAGCTCAACTATCCTGGTACCTTCGAGCTGCAGTTCTGCTCTAGAGCTGCTCTTTGGTTTTGTCACTCTGGATTAAAAGTCACCAGATAACATACTGTTAAAGATGAACCCCTGTTACACAAGGGTTCAAGTGCTTCAGCAATCCCTGCTTTGAACAGGATGCAGTAACAACTGCTCCCATGTTCAGCTCTGTCAAGAGGTCTTGTGTTGTCAGTAATGCCACTTCATCCGATCCCCTATTTGTATTGGTGACCAACATCAGTTTTACTTACCCTGACAAGTGACAGATGCCAGTCATGGTGCCTGTGACACACAGATACCATCCTGATGGCCACGGTATTAAAAAAAGAGGTCTCAGAGTAGAAACATGCATTAGACTTTGGGTTATATTAGCATGACTTTGTACCAGTAAGGGTTCAAGACCAGTGTTGGAAAACATCGGTGAGATAATGATACACTGCATGACTGTATTCACCTCCGTTTCCAGCAGAGTTGAACTTCTGGCACACTTCTGGATGGCTTCTGCTGGTTGGTAAAGCAGGAATTCAGAGATTTCTGCTTTAGATATAATAAATAACCAAAGTCCTCCTAGAAGAAAATTTCCCTTATTATAACAGGTAATCATGCATTCCTAAATCTCAAGGATCTCAAGGATTGTATCATTCAATTCCATGAATTCTGAAACAATCAACTTTACAAAATCTGTCTTTACGTCTTAAAATTAACAGGTAATACAATTAGCTTTAGGAAATAAACATCTTATAAACATATCCACAATTATTCTTTGCAAAATAGCCCCAAATGTAAAAATACAGCCTACAGCACATTTACTGTTGCAGAAGTAACTTAAAGAAATGAAAATTTGCTGCTCTGTGGTAGGATGAATACAGGGAACCGCCATCTGAGAGAAGAGGAGACTTCGGAGGATATTCAAGACATGGCTTTGAGGAGAAAGGGCTTCAGCACAAACATAAGCTGAAACTCTTCCCCAGTCTGGCTCCCTGCTCAACAGGGAATATCACAACAGAATCCAGTCAGGATAACGCACTACATGTCCCCTAGTGTGCCCTGTCTAGCCCCCCTACCCATCTATGCAATCTATGCTAGAGCATTCCTGACCTATTTTGTTTGTGAGGATCACGTTGTCTTGTTAATCTGCACGAAACAGCATATCATTGAATATGAATCTATGAAAAAAATCATTTCTGTGAAGAGGAAAACACACAAAACAGATAATTCAGTGCATGTCATTGCAGCAGTATTTTCATCTCCTAGATAATAAATTGCTCATCAATAGATACTATTCAGGTAACACTTATGCAGTGATAGCACCCAAGGGCATCATTCCCAAGAGATGCACATGGGCAGAGCCATGACAGTCCCTCCCTGGGAACACGGGATCCTCACCTACCCGGGACACGCGTCAGAGCAGGGGCTTCCACAGGAGCCATTTCCCAGGCTCTGGTAATGAGCTCCTCGGAGCTTGTTTTTCCTCAAAACTCAGCTGCTCGAGGAAAACTTAAACAGACACGGCAGAAAGCAAACATGAAAATCCAATAAAAACTAAACATAAAACATCTCACTCTGTAAGAAATTACTCCACAAATTACAAGTCATTTGATTTTCAGATTTGTGTTCCTATACTCATATATTCAATTAAATGAATGCCTATTATACACATGAACGTGTTCAAGCAGGTTTGAGATGGAGAAGGGGGAGACTCCTTTTCCCTCTCACTTCCTCTATTCTCTCCCTTCCCTCCAAAACACTCCTAACTTTATATTTCATTCCTTCTATACCAGAAACCAAATCTGTGAATGCTGGAGCACAAGACCCACACCCTGGAGAATAGGTGTTCAGTTTTCTGACCAGCACTAATGGTTAGCAACTGAACAGCAACAGAAAAGAGAGGGGAAACGAACATCCCAACAAATCAGTTTTCAAATCCACCTTCACAGGAAATCTTCTGGTCAGTTGTGCCTTTGATGGCAACATGTGACGAGCAGAATTCCTCACTTCTGGGACGTCCTACAAAACAAACGATCGTGGTCCTTAGCAGTCAAATGGGTTGCATTTTCACAATTCCCCCACTTATAACAGCAGATTAAGCACATGGTCCAAGTATTTGAACTGAAATTTAGCCACAACTGTTAGAAGTATTACAACAAAGGTATTAATGAATTTATTTCATGGGTAGAATCATTTTTCAAATAATTTTTCTTTTTTTTTTTTTATCATATTCTGAACAAAAAACAGCACAGTTAATTTATTGTCCGTGCAGTTGTTATTGGTAAATAATGCAACAGTCAAAAGGACAAGGGCAAAACTTAAAATATACCTATTTTCAATGTAGAAGACTCTCCCCAGGAACATGGGATCCTCATCTACCAGGGACACAAGGTAGAACAGGGACTTCCACGAGTTTTCCTAAGAATTTGAATATATTCCCAGGTAGAACAGAGGAACACACATGCATACAGATGCACATATACATGCAAAGAAAAAAAAATATATATGCACATATACAGACACATTTATATACTGTCTTATACCACTGTAACACTAAATGCTCTAATGCTTTGCCTGTGTTTGTTCCTTTCATATTTTTAGGGAAGAGGGGAAAAAAGGTTCTTCGCTGAATTACAAAGAAAAATGTTCTAATACCAAAAGATCCAATTAAAATAATAGGGCCATTTATTTCAGTAGGATTTCACATGTACAAGAGAATTGCTAACCCTTGGGAGAATGTTCTCAGTTCATTTAACAATATGTTTCCTCCAACACGAAAACTTTAGCTTTTGCCTTACAACATCATTGCTAACAAGGCCCACGTATATATCTCATAAGTGAATGGAAATGTGGGAAGAATGATAATAGTTCTTTACTCGTAATGTGCTCATCCCAGGCAATACACACACGGTGCTGTGCTTGCACCCCTTGGGTACATATGCTTCCCTGCATGTGTAATGTATGTGCCCAGAAAGGCTCTGACAGTCAGGAAGAGACCCAGGGCCTGGAGGACTGGAGCGAGCCCCGGATCGGGAGGGGAGGAGGCAGCAGGTTGTGGGCCCGCAGCAGCCACCAGCCCCGCTTGGCGCCAGCCTCCAGGTGCTTCAGGGCTCGTGTTAGGGAGGAACCCCAGCACCCAAAGGAGCCCCTGGGTGCAGCCTGCCAGGGTGGCCTGTCGCATCACAGCGAGCAGCGGGCGAGGAGCGTGGGTGCAAGGACGGAGCCGGCGGCTCCTGTCGTTGCGGCTTCCCAGGCACAGCACAGTTTGGGTACCTGAAGGAAAGATCTCATGAAAACCAGCTTTTCAGTGTACAATCACTTTAATCGTTCAACTGAAGATATCCAGGCTCGGGATCCTTTTCCAGCCAACAATTCACAGCATTGCTGCTTTTGAACATTACAGCTAGCTCACTTTATAAGTATCTCGTGCACAGCAGCCCCTCACATCTCACTGCAGCAGTGCAGAGCAGAACTCACCTGTCAACACATCGACGAGGGAAGATTTCTAGTGGGGACCGGTCCCCGCAGCTGCCAGCGCTGCCACCTCGCCAGGAGGACGAGCGGAGCACAAAGATTGCCAGGACTGAATCCCTAAAAGAATTAAGGCAATAAGCTCAAATTATGGTTGCAGTCCTACAGTCAGAATGTCAAAATTACATCCATAGAATTCAGGATGGAAACAAGAATGATGCAATTAGGCATTTCATAAAGCACACATAAGGGAGAGACCTCTAGGAAAAAGTTGGTCTCTGGACACTTCTTTCTGCAGTAAAGTGCTTGTAAGCCCAGAACTAAAACTTACACATGCCTTGTATATTTGATTGACTCCATAAGGCTTTCATCTAAACTCAAAACATAACTGTGTTTAGATATATTTGAACATTTTATTGCATTTTGTTATGAGATATGAATTTTTACTGAGAGCACCCGGGGCACACAACATTGCCAGATCATTCCAAACAAGTTAATTCTGAAATGGGCTTGAATCAATAACAGAAAAGAGGCAGTAAAGCCAATTTTTACAGGAGTCACGGTTGCATATAATAATATCAAGACAGTCAGATTGAAAGCTCCCTGCATCTCAAATACAATTTGCAACCAACTCTAAGCACAAAAAGGAAATAGATAGATGAGGGGAAGATACAGATAAAAACAAATGATAGAGACATAAGACAAAAGAGGCTGGTGGTCGGGAAAGAAGGGCGAGCAATTGCCACCGCCGGCGAGCGGAAAGAACGCGCAGGCAGCGCCAGGCTGAGCAGCCCTCCCGTCTGCGACGCTTCCGAACAGCCACCAAAGGGCTCCCTCCTCGCTCCGCCTGTAAGGCGCACACAGGCAGAGGATGAACGTATAAGTAAGCAAGCTGGGGCAATACTTTGCTTCTACTGAAAATGGGTTTTTAATGATGTAAAAAGCTGCAATCCCTGCCGACTCGTTCCCTTTCCCGCACGTCGGCAGGGAGCGGCTGCAGCCGGCGCGCTCGGCCCTGCAGCCCCGAGAAGCCCCGGAGCTCTGGCGGGGACCCGGCCACAGGCCGGGCATGGCGCTCCCGCTGCAGCGTCCCGGGAACGGGCACGGCGCTCCCGCTGCAGCGTCCCGGGAACGGGCACGGCCGGCTGCTCCCCGCCTGCTGTGCAAGCAGACGGCCGCAGTCAGCGCTCTCTTGCAGACTCTAATAGGCACAACTCGCACAAAAATGGGCAACGAGGAGCTGCACAGCATAAAGAGTCATTTTGCTGTTGGTTCTTGCAGGTAACATTTTAAGCTCTAACACAATCAGTAAAACTCCCTCCATCCATAAAGCTTCTTCCAGAAGTATTTCTCCTAAAGTAGGCCCGTCTTTGGGGAAACTATATGGTCTTGTAAATAAAACTACACTAGTCTGGGACTCTTGATTCGTTGCACATTCAATTCCTCCCAGGAAAGCTTTGCACACCATACGGATAGCCTACAAGAATAGCCTGTGTTTATTTTCCATGTTAACCTTCTTCCTTCCCCTTTCAAACACTGGAACCAAGAGAAGGAAGCAGAAACAAGAACGACGCTGATATGAGAGATGGTGACCGCAGGGTGCTACGTAGCTGGTTAGCAAGTGCTGCTGTCCAATTTAACAAGTCAAAGAGCCTCATGATGGGCTACAAAGAACAAGATCTGTGATATCTGAATTCTCTTCTTTCTAAATAACAATAATTTTTAAAAATCCCATTTGTCAGACACTCCCAAGCTTGTGTCTTTTCCCTTTTATCTGCAGTCCTTTCTCAGAAATCCTGCCAATTAATATTTACCAAACGTCTGCCTTTCTTTCTCATTTAAATCAGTTCAAAAACTGCACCTGTTTCACAAGACCTATATGTGCTTCTGACAGCTGGTATTTCAGAGAAAAAAAAACAAGTTTAAGTACTTTAAAATCCTGACTAACCGCAGCAGAGCAGCACCAAGGAAAACAGGGCTCAGAGGAAGCTCGTGCGCGACAGCAGCCGAGCACCCGCGGGCACCCGGAGGACACGAAGGTGACGGGTGGCACGGGAAACACAGGAGGGACCACAAAGCCACGGAGAGGAGCCCAGGGGCAGGTCAGGCAAGTGGGAAGCTCCTGGGCCTTGCAGGGCCCTAAGCAAAGGCTGAGGCTCTCCAAAGCCCCAAACACACATTGAGCATGGCTTAAACAACAGGGCGTTAAGCAGTTACTGCGGGTGACCTGGAGACCCAGACACTGGGCAAGCACTGTGATCCCATCAGCCTCATTCCTTTAGAAATCAGGCCAAAAATAAATTATTAAATAAAAAAAAAAAATCTATAACAACATGGCAGCTCCCAAAATACAGGCTTTGAAAAGCTAAGGTAGCCAAGGCTAAGGCTTATTCTACACAGCACAAAATGCAAGGCTAATTAAGAGCTTCAAAATCCAGCAACAGCTACCGTGGACAGCAGCCAGAGGATCAAGCAGAAGCCAAGAAACAGCTGGAGCCAATTGCTAGAGAACAGACCCAGGCCAAACTTCACTTAAAATTGTTATTGGGGCTTCTGTGTTTCCTGGGGGAGGACCCAGATTTGCCCTGGGAGGCTGGGCCAACCCCTGGTCTCACCTAGCAAGGCGAACAAGGAGCCAGAGGGAACCTCTCTGTCAGGTAAAGGTGCCCTCAGGAAACAGTATGCAAAAATGGAGATTCAGAAGGTGAATGACTCAGATCTTGCAAAACTGATATTTAAAAAAGAAAAGGACACAACTATCAAATGCAGTAATTCCTTGCAAGAGCACAGCTGAACGGTTAATTCTGCCAGGAGAGGGTAATTGCCAGGGTGAAGACAAAATATATAAAGACATTATCAGTGATATTACTTAGAAATTGTTTATATACAATTTCAGATATATAATCAGTGGATTTAGGGTGCTGTTAGTACCTGTACTTCCAGATAAACTACATAAAAATAAGAAGGTAAGATGCTCTACCATGCGCTTGTCAGAGAACACGCCAGGTGTGAAGGGGCTCATGTTTAACTGCATTAAAACCCACTGACATGCGTAAAACACAACACATGTGTGTACCATGTTCGGCTCAGGCTTTTTCCTGAAGACTTTTTAAAAAACAAATTTGGGGAGGAAGAAACTGAAGCTCTTCCAGCTCTTTGGAGCAGGTTTCTCCAGCACCCCCATTCCCGTATTTCCTATCGGAAGCTGTTTCCTCACCTGGCACAACCTGTGGCATGAGGACCCCCACACATGTTGAGCACCAGGGATATGCCTCCCTCATCACACTTGCCTCTGGAGCTGAAAGAATCTGTAACATTAAAGGCTTTTTAATGTGTTATTTTTAAGCGTCTTATTTAAATTGCATCATTTCTCTGGAGCAAATACCTCCTACTCTTGAGTCAGATTTGTTAATTCTGCATTGAAATGCATCTCTTTCTAAGTAGTACAGTTTTAATGGTCACACCCACACATTTCTGAAATCATTATTAAATATTAATCAAAGTCATCATTTTATCACAAACTTAAGAGTTTAGTTAATTGCAGATGCAGAGAGTCTTAAACATATTACAGACAGCACAGGTTAAATAATGTTTGTTCAGTATAAGTTGAAAGCCTGAGTTCACTAACTTAAACCACATTTAAATGGGGAAAACATGTTACTCAAACCCAGTCACTTACCATGAACAACGCTGTTTAACTGCATTTCACAGCAAGTCTTACAAGCCTGAAAGTTTCCTTCCTCTGCCTCTCCCAGAAAGGCTGTCGGGAGTCGCTGTGGCAGGGAACATGGCCACGTTTCTTCCTCTATCCCATTTCCCTCCTCTTCTCTGCTTTGCCCCTGCCCGCTGCCCGTGTCGCACTGCCCACGTTTCCCTGGGTCCCGCCTAAAAGCTGCGGCCACAGGGGCAAAACCCAGAGTTACTGGAGATGGCTTCAGGTTTTGAGCTCCCCACAAACCGTGTTAGGCAAAAACCACAACCTTAAACTTCAGCCTTGCTGGCTGCCCTTAGAAATTAATTCTTTCTAAACTTGTAAATGAGTTTCTCAGGTGAACGCGTCAGCTGCGTTTGATTTTTCCTCTCCTCTCTCTTGCAGGTTATGCACTGGGAGTAACCCTCAAACACCGGCAGTTTTCAGGCCCCAGCCCTTAGTCAGTGGTGACGGGTTCAGTTATTTTGTATTCTCTTCTCTGATGATATTAAGCAGAGGCAAATATGCTACTGACACCCACATGAGCAAATGTAGAGGAATGCCATTAATTTGAAATGAATTCCATCTTTTTTACTACTTATATGTTATTACCAGTGTTAATGCTGCCCCTAAATGCCTGCTCCCATTTTAAGTTTTACAGTTAGAGTCTCCTTTTTATTTTTAAAATGCTTCTTATTCCCCTGCTGCTGTGAAAACCTGACTGTGTATACAAACTTGCTTATTAAATGTCTTAAAAGCTAAACAAAGTAGAAGAGAGAGAAATGTTTATTCCTACCCTTCATTTATACCCGTCTTTGAAATTATGTGAATGCATGTGTGTGTGTATTTTGGATAAATACAGCCGCACACAGCAATATGATTTTTGAAATGAATCACCACCTTTACAGCTCCCCTCTCACAAATGTCCATGAGAAGAGGCCCTTTCAACTCCCGAAAACACTTCTTGGCACAACCCGCACAACAAATATTTTTGGGAAAGTGGACACTACGTTCTCAACTTCCAGCTACAACTCGGGTAAGGCAGAACACCCTATAACTCGAGCCTTATGAAGATTTCTTTAATCCTTCTCTAAGCAGTTGACACCACGGCGGTCACATCCATAAATAAGATATTTTTATTACACTCTGTAACAAAATCAAGACTGTAATAGTGATTAATTCCTTTTAATAACTGCAGTGCTCCAGGACTTCCCGCGACGTGAGGGCGGCCGCGCGTCACTGCGGTGCCCCGGCAGCACCATTCGTCTCTGCGCTGCCTCAGCGTAATTGCAGACTAATGTGTTACACCATCACAACAGCACTGAATATTTCACTAAACTGAGTACAGTATCTACAAACTGATTTAAACTGCTCCAGGCTTTAAGACATTCAAAGATGGAAAAACTCCTGTTTCATTTTTTTTTTTCCTGAATTGAGTGTAACAAAGCTGTCAAAATTATTTTTTTGTTTGTCTTTTCGACAAATGGGGTGCAGTTTAATATTAGAAGCACAGATTAAAATTACAGCATGAAAAGATCCAGTAAAATATGAAAAACACTTTGTGATATTTTGATGCTCTGATTTAGCAGCCCGGCTTGATTCACATTGTCACATTACCAAAGGTTATATAAAATGACTCCAATTAGAACCTGATTTTTTATCATTTCGGAATCTCTGGTTATTTCTCCTTGAATAAAGCTCACAGTCCCCCCTGGCTCTGGGTCTATGAGCACGCAGGTCCAAGTGCACGGGGCCAGCGCAAGGAGGGAGCTCACACGCCACCCACTAAGGACCGGAGCCTTCGGATCCCTCACCCTTTTACTGGTTTTACTCACAAAACAACTCACCGATTCAAGCAGGACTACCTGCACAGCAAAGGACTGCTCATCTAGGTGAGAAGTGGCCAGACCCGGCCCTCAGCAACTGCACGCACCCTGACTGCCTCCCATAACCAAACGCTGTCTTCCTCCCCAGAAGATAAAGCACAAACACCAATTTCTACAATTCCAGCCTAACCTTTTAAAGACAGACTGTATCTCAATCCATACCTTGGTTTGTTTGCTATTTTGATATTAGGCAATTTTTACTACTAACAGAGCATTAATTTCCCTGTGTTTTTGAAATGCACTTTTCCTCAAAAAGAAGTGATCTCCTTTGTTTGGGTGGGCCTTTTGTATTTGGCATAGAATATCATTTTTTCCTCAAGACTTCCTGAGCTTTCTACAAAACCAATCGTAGAAAGCGCCCAAAAAAATTGAAGAAAAAAAGTCATCTTTGCAATCTTTGCATTGTTCAGGAACATTTTGCATAGCAGAGAATCCCTCTGCTGGAGGACTGCAAAATCTAGCGTCACTTCTTGTCGGGCTAAGAAATTTGTTCTTCTAAAGCAGAATAAAACGAAGTTTGTTTTCAAACACAGTTTGGGCTTTTGTCTCCCTTAGTGATAGAAAATAATTTTTAAAACACCCACATAAAATGACCGGATAGAAAATCTGTTTTCTGGACATCTTGGAAAAGATTTGTTTTTGTAATCTATTGACCTAAGCTATTCCTCTTAGATAATTACCTTGCATGATACTCTAATTTCACATAGAAATTTAATTTTGATTTATAGTTTAATTGTTCTACTTTAGGTAAGCCTGTCACCTGTACCATTTTGTGGCTCATAACTGTAATCCTCATTTAATTATTTACCTCAAGGGAGCATTTTAATTACAGATATTGCTCCGTCTCCGAAGTTGCTTGCACTTGAGGGCGGCGGGAAGGCTCAGCGAGGTCTGTGCCAGCTGCGCACACCAGCTCAGCTTTCCAACCACTATCCAGAATACACCCAGTGATGCTGTAAAAGCCCCTCCAGCAGCTCTTCTTGCCCTGCCTCTTGTTAAGTTCATGTTTGAACCTGAAGAAAAGGCTCCCAACAGCATTTCTGCCTTTTTCTAGGGTGGACAGAAAAGTCTGGGACAACATCGTGGGACCTGGACCCTGGTGTCTGCTTTGCATTAGTAACAACCACAGGCCCCACTTGGAGGGCACAGAAGTGAGTTACCTTCTTGCCTCTAAGTTCAACCCTGGAGCAGTTTCCGAGCTCAGGAGCAGACACGGAGCTCCTGGACGGTGCTTGGGTCGACACCGTGACCCGTTCCCAGGATAGACCCGGAGGAACCACGTGCCGGGCAGGCCTCCCTCCAACGTCCTCCAGCTTGCGCAGCCAGCGGTTTATTGGTCTGCTGAGGGCTGCTTGTCAATCCTCACTTTTAATAGTCATCATTTGACTTATCTTCCATGAATTTATAGAACAGCTTTGCAATCTGTTTATATTTTTAGCTTCCCAAGTATCACATGGTTGTGAGCGCCCACAATTTTAGTGCATTAAAACCAGAAATACATCACGTTGTGTACGCTTTAAACCCGCAACATTGGTGGTTTTGCCTGCTACACATGGGTCACCCTCCCAGTAATCTTCACTTGCAATGTAGGCGTTTTGCATCGCACGAGCTGCACTACACAGCTTCCCTGCACCACACCAGGCAAAGTGCTGCACTGCTTGAAGGCAGGATCAACAACTTTAAAACATTCTCCACTTTTTTTTTTTTCCCCATTTCTTTCTTTCTCTTCTTTAATAATTAAGATAACACCCTGCTTCCCCGGGAGGAGATTAAAGCCCTTTGGGTGAGATTCCCAAGGGAATTAGGTTCCCAAACACACTGAGCAGCGCGAGCAGGAGGCCAACTCTTTTCCAAGGCAAGCTCTTCTCATGCTGGTCACTTCAATATTAACAGCTTCCGGATCTCCGTAAGATATTTATCTATTTGAACAATCTGAAACAGTTACTGAAGTGGGTTTGGCTTTTGTTTTTTTAATATTGGGATAAAATGGCAGATATATTCTTTACTGCCTATCTTTCTGCAGTGATGGATGTTGGTTCAAGAGCTGCTGCGTCTCATCCAGATTTTATCAGTTTGATTGCTCTAGTTTATTAAAAGCAGAGCAGACCAACCTAGTATAAACTTTCCGTCTCTCCTCCCCTTCCTGAAGAAGCTGCCATGTTAGGCACTAGACACTTTGCGGCCCTTTACAGCATCCTGAGCACTGTCAGGCCCCCCAAAATTGAGGGTGTCCCACACCTTTCAGAACCCAGGCAGCCCTGTTTCCCCTCTACAATCGCTCAGCTTGTCAGGCACCAAAGGCCCAGTTTGGAAGTCATTAAAAGTAATGAGAGCACTGGCACTTTTCCCAGCTGTAACAGCATCGGATCCTGTGCTGCTTTAAGGCATTTGTACATATCCACAAATCGTCTAACACCGTACTAGCTTTAATGAACCTAATGGCTGCTGAAACTGGGGGCTTTTTATCCTGCTTTTCATTTAAACAGTGACTGCCCACTCCATCATAAAAACGACACAAACGCTTAGGCGGCGCCTTGCATCACGAAGGCCACCGAGCGCTTACCCGGATCCCCGCATCCATCACTAGAACGCAAGCACTTCACAGTCAATAAACACTCGGGCTGACAATAAAGTCACAAGAGAGTTTTCAGAAGGAAAACTGAAGAGTAACAAATCCAATTTGCCCAGAACAAATTCAGCACCGTTTCTGTGGGCAGTCTCGCAGGGTCCCAGCTCTCCTGCTCATTTCCCCTCGCAGCGCCATGTCTAGCGCTAACTCCACGCGGCTCCACGAGCAATGGCATCGCTCCCGCGGTGCCTGTATTTTATGGGCTTTGACAAGATAATGAGCCCTCAGTAATATGCTGCAGGCCATCACAAACTACAGCTTCAGAGAGTTTCATTAATCCCCTCAAAAGTGAAAATACTGACTGTGGGGAAACGCACATTAGAACATTAGAGCCTGCATGCTTAATTCCAAAGGCCGGTTGAGCGCTAGTGTAAAGTTACTAACTATTGCACTACTCCCCAGTAATAACTTATGTATTTTAAAGCGTACAAATCCCACAACAGTAACACAAATGTGAAAAATCTGTAAAAATTTGAAAAACCAAAGTCATGGTGTTGAAGGCCAGGGTTTGTGCTGCATGGAGAAGACTGGTGGCTTCGCAAAAAACCCCAACACAAAGACTATCCAGGAAACAAGGACAAAGACATGGACTTTGAGGTATGACTACAACATAATCCACATCCACGCATACTTAAAAACAAACAAACAACAACAACAAAAAAAAAAACCTCAAAACAGGTCCCTGCTGCATTCCTGTCCAATCCTCTCAAGCACTTCACGGACACAGGTTCAAGTTCTAATGGTCAAACACTTCTAGAAAACGCACACATACACACGCTCAAATACACACTCAACCATAGCAATTAGTTCAGTTTTCCTTCCTTTTCTCAAAACGAGGTCAAGCTACCTGCCCAAACATTCCTTCCCCACCAGCAGAAAAGACAACCCTTTGATTTTCCACATCCAAATGTTAGCTAAGAAAGTGCTCAACCCTGAAGACATTTTCAGACAATTAGTTCAGAGCCTCTGCACAATTTAATCAGAAGAAGTTTTAAAGTCTGATGGTGCAATTAAACACAGTATACTCTCACAGTTGTAATTCATCACACTGCTCCTGTGTCATGTAATCTGGCCAACAAAACTGTCGGCTACCTACGAGTGGAGAAATGAAAAGGATAATGTTCTGCAGGAAAGCAGGTCTATCTAACATTTCACTATGCTAAAAATACCCCTGGGACTTGTTCTGATATCTTGTAATTATGCACACATATACCGATTTATGGCGCATGTCTCCCAGCTCAAAGAAGTATGCACTCGGCTTCATATCTCACCCTACTTATGTGTAAAATACTTGATTCCATAATGTCATAAAAGAGAGGACAGGCTCATTGCACATGTTACTATCTATTTCACATGAGCACGGGGCATAATCTAATGATCCTTTCCAGCTGAGGATAAATATGCACAATTTAGCCTTAAACAGAGTCCGTGTCAGATCATTTCAGCACCCATTTTTTGGGGAAACGCACCCATGATGCTCAGGCTGCCGAAGGCGCCTCCGGCCCGACGCCTTCCCCAGGAGCTGCGGAGCAGGAGGTGGGAAGGGCGGGCACGGCCAAGGCAGGTTGGCAGCGGGATCCCACAGGTGCTCGGGCCAGTCCTACCCAGGACTAGAGCTGACACCGTCCTGCTGCAGCTCTTCGTCACCGTACACCGCGGGCGTGGGACAGGGAGGTTGCTGTTTGTTTCAATCAAATGCATTTCGGGTATTAAAAATATTAAACGCTATTTTCACTGTAAAGATTACTGAAAGCGTCTTCACTTGAGGTCTATGACACTCCTCCTCAGTTACACACCACTTAACGAAAGGACAACTGGACATAGATCAGGAGGTCAAGAGACCTAATCTCCATTCTCCAGATCTCCTGCACAATCTTCCTGCAATCTCAGGCACGTAGCTTAAATCCTCCCTTCTTGCAGGGGAGAGGAAAGACCAACCCGCTCCTGCACAATGCTCCGAGCTCTGAGGCACCAACGCTCTCTCAAGAAATGCTGAGAACATCCAATGCAAAAAGGATGTACAAGTATTAGTCATAATTACTCTTTTAAATCATTAATTGGCTTTTTAAAATTCGCCACGTTTCCAAATGAAATAGCATGTGTACATATAATATTGTAACATATTTCTCTCTACTTATTACACATGAGTCAGTACTACAAGGAAAGTAAAACGTTCAGCATTCACGGGAGAAGGGAGACGAGGAGAGCTGAGCAAGGGCTGCGCCTGGCTGGGCCGTGCAGCCGAGAGCTGCAGCTGCCACCTGCTCCCAGGGACGCGGCGGTCGCGCTGCCGAGCCGGTTCTCCGAGGAACTCCAGCTGCGACAACGCGACACACGCAAATCATGAAATGTGATTTTTTGAAACATACATTTTCAACTTATCTTACATTCATATACCTATTGACTGACATGTTTTTAAAATATTGCTATAAATTTTTCTTTTTTCATATCAAGGTAAGTCTTTCAAGGCAGAGCTCAGGTTATCCATCAGATTTGCACTGAATTTACCACAGTCCTGTTCTGAGGAACTGCCATACAACCTTTTCAGAAGCAGTTTAGCTTGTAAACTGAACCCAAGCATTATTTTTCTATTATTTCTTAAACAACACAAAAAAAAGTCCAGATGTCCTTAAACATACACTAATAAAAAATTTAAGTATTGCCAATCATTACCACAGAAAACTATAACCCTTTTGCACTAAAATAGCGTGCAGTGTGTGTGTCTGTCTTGACTTTTAGACACCCTCCTACTTTCTGGTGGTGGCTCCACATAGCTTTACTACATTACAACATAGCTACTTTCCTCCTATTCTGATACAACCAAAACTGTTTTCATCATTCTGAAGCTGATATATATTTATATATACACACACCCATATATACATATACCCACACACAAGCTCAGTGTGACTAGACCATAGAAATAAAGTCCTCATCAACAGCCTATAGACACAGACTTATAACTCAGTACAGAACTAAAAATAAATAAATAATTAAAAGAGGTTTTAGTTCTTTGGTTTCCATTCAGTTCTCAGTATCTTGAACGCTCACCTGGAAGCAAGACACTGCTTGCTGGGGGACATTTGGTTTTTCAGGATCTGCACCAATACCTGCATTTTCCTCTGACAAGTCTGTGCTTTGGAAGGAAGAGCACAGGGAAGTTTCCATGATGTGAGCTGTTGGGAGCAGAAAGCCCTCCAGCCAAGGATATTGGTGGATATTCCACAGGTGGACCTGAGTGGAAAAGGTGAGGAGCAGCACAGGGATTGAGGTGAAAGTACAATTCTGGTCACTTGGTCACCGCCTCCTTAGAAGCAGGCAAAGAGAGAGCAGCAGCATCCTTCCCTCCAAAGCACCCTCCAGCTCTGGCACCAGCGCAGCAGCCACCAAGACCTCAGGGGATATATCCTTCTTTTTTAAAGTAACACTTAGCATTAGAAATATTTCCATGTAATCATTATCTAAAATTGGAAGGTTAGAAGAAGAAGAAATGCAGGAGTAATCTGAAGTAACCTAAAGTTATAGCACACATGATAATGGCTTCTACAATGAACTGCTGAGAAAGTCATCACCAGGTTAATATCTATTATTTCTGCAGTGATATGCCATAGGCAAAAACAAAAGTCAAAAAGGCCCTGATTCAAAAATAGACAGGATTACTGCTTTCTAGCCATACAGAGCCACAGGGTATTTGACACTGCAAAAAAATGGGGCCTATCATGAAAAAACCCAGACAAAAGAGAGAAGGATGGATGTAACAGTGGTTTAGTGTCCTCACAGCCCACAGCTGCGAGGAGGCTCCCGTTTTTAGCTTGCTATATTTAGAGTATATATTTGGTATCTGAAAAGTCTGGATTTTCTAATAAGCACCAGATCCAAACTCAATATGCAGGATATGGTCTCTTTGTAGCTCGTTCAATAACATGGTACTTGATCATATAAGAAGAGCCATTTAGACTTTAAATATTGAGCAATGTCTCATCTACAAAATATCATAGTAAAGAAAAAGCAAAAGAACATGTTACAAAAGGATATCCAGTGCCTCAGATAAGACTTTAACGCAATATATACCCAGGATTAATAACATATTAATAGCTGGGGCAAACTCATACCATCCCATTTCAATAGTCTGAGCCAAAGAGGGAAGGCATCTCACTATCTTTTCAGTAATTCTACTTTTAACAGTTGTATTGAAGCAGGTCAAGCAGAACCCAAGATACTTTATTTCAAGTCTATTTCAATGGTTAGACCAGCAATTTGAATAGAAAGTGAGTGGTACTGTTCTCTATATTTAAACTATTTTAATAGTTTAAGTAAATGAGAGTTATTGAAATGGGTTTCCCAAAATGAACCTGAATAACATGTAAATGTGCTGCTTCAATAAAGAATAAGATCAGGAGCACAGAAAGGAATCACATTCAAAAGCAAAAATATGCCAAATCATACAAGGACTTAAAACTCCAATATATCACAGGTGATTCTTCCGTACCACATGTCCCTCTCAGAGGACACCTATTGCATGCAGAAAGCAGGAAATTAAAAGAAATGCTAATCCACACAACTATGCAACTTCACAGATCATGTGAAACAACACGAGGGCTTTAGGTACGTACTTAAAAGCAGACACTGGGCCAAATGAGATACAGCAGGACTCAAAAAACGAGACAATCAACCAGGACAAGGAAGGAGCTCCTGCCTCCCCTTCCATCCCGCGTGCCAACACTCCTGCAGGAAATATATCTTTGCTGCTACCATCCTGGTGATGGCAGCAGTCCATGTCACGCTCTGTCAAACAGCTCTTCTCATCGAATGCAAGGAGAAAAGAGGTGGCTCTTTCAGCATGGTGGAATAAAGTGTCATAGGGACCAGGACCGGCAGGGCAGGCGCTGCCAGCAGCCCTGCTCCCTTATGAATCTCGGTCCAGCCAACTGGACCGGCAGTTCCTTCCGTGTCTGGAATGGGGCAGAGGGGAACAATTACCCCTCTTGAATCATCGTTATTGTTTCGATGATTGCATTAGCATTCTCCGAGCGTAAACGGTCCGCAAAACATTCGAGGCAGACATCTAATGATGGATTTTCCCAACAGAGAAAGCAATTCCTCTAAGCAATAAAACAGTCTGTGAGAAATCTTGCAGTCATAAATCTAGAATTTCTCATTACAAAATTTACATCAGCCACAAAGTGATTACTTCTAAAATTACAAACCCTCGTGGGCAGCAGTATTAGTGGGTTACCAATTGCCGTTCTCATGACTTGTGAGAAAAGCAGTCCAAGTCATTATTTTGTAGAAAAGAAAATATCAAAAGAATTAATTGCCTTAATACAGACAGAAAGTTTAGAGCATCCACACAGGAGGCACGTAGAGCACGAAGAGCCAGGATCAGCAGCAGTTCCCACCAAAAGGCTCTGGGTTCCTCGGGACAAGTGCGGGCCCTGTGGATTTGCAGGGATTTGCAGCACATTCCGCACCAAAGTGCCAGCCACGGCTGCGGCCAGGAAGCAGGGCTGTAATCAGGAGCAAAAGAAATCCTGTTCAATCCATCGCAATTCTCACATCACCTACAATGAGAAACTTTCTCAATCTGTTTTCAGAGAAGGCATAAAAGGAGCGGCAAAGATGCTGCAGGAATATTGGACTGTAAAACTCATTCCCGCACGACTGATTAGGTGCACAGCGCATTACCTTGGTTTTAATTGCTCACAGAAACAGAGATCACCTCAGCAAAAGCAAGCTAGAGGCCAAGCAGGGCTCAGGGCTCCAGACTTTCTGGAAGCACAAGGTGCAGGTTCCGTGCAGGAATGGAGCTCCGCGCGGTTCCTCGCTCCTGCTGCAGGCACCGCCCGCTCGAGCGGCCCCGCGGCTGCACCGGCACTCGCACCCGCAGACCCGCCGAGAGCCCCCCAGCTTTGCACAACACCACCAGCACAAGCAACACACCCCTCTCCTCTCCAAGGGTTTTTTTTTTGAGCTTTTTTTAGGCCTCCCAAACATTCGAGTTTTCCACTAGCTCCTTCCAGCCTGGGACCGCTCTGGGCCAAGGCCAGCCTGATGGGGAGAAGCAGCAGGGCAGCCCCAGCAGCCACGAAAGGTCATTTTCCTTCTGTTTTTACTGCAGCCCTGCCTACTGGCTGCTGTGCTCCTTGCCTTTAACTACGTGGGCCACAATTTATTGCGAGCAAGGTAGTGGTAACAAGAAAACCTGTAAATACTTGCCAGCAAAAGAAATGAAGTTTTATGACATACAAAAATATGCTAAAAGAATACATTCCCATAATTTATTACCTCATCTTTGCCATACACTGTGCACTCCATTTTAACTATTCCAGCAGTTGCCTGGTCACATATCCCATGTTTATGAGAAAACTATTGCTCAACTATTTCCATTCCTTACCATAGAATAAAAATATTCAACATGCTTATGCTTTCTGCCCTAATAATATACCTGAAATTTATAGGGCTGTAAAATGATATCCCAGCATGGCATTAGCTATTTCAATCTTTGATCTATGGGTGCCATTTGAGTAGATGATAATCGTTTACCAGCTCAAAATACTGGCCTAGTAAAAATCACTTCACTGCTCCCATAACACATTTTACAGCTGGAGGGTAAATATTTATTTCCTGTGGGTAAATTTTCTATTTTAATAGATGTTCACATGCTGTATTCCTCTTATGCATCTGGTGCTACCTCCAGCACAACTCTTCCCCAGTTTCCACAGCCTCACCTTTCCACAATTTATTATCAACAGTATTTTGGGAAAAAAGAGCTCAAATGACCTTTACTTAGAAACAGGTAAAAACTGAGAAGGTGTGTGATGAGTCAGCTTCACATCCCACATCTGAAAGCCATCAGGGTGGGGGCAGATTCCCTCTAATGTGGGGCAAGTGGGGCCTCTGCTCCACTGCACCAAGTGATGGGCAAGCCCTTCCAGCCCCCCTGCTAAGGGGTTCTCTGCTCTGTGGTGAGTAGTTGGCCAACATGCAGCTAGAGCAGCATGTCTATAAAAGTTACCCTTTTATCTCCTTACTATTAATAAGTGATCATTTAAAAAATAAAATCCATTACAGCCCCCTACCAGAAGTCTTATATTCCTGCATGGAACATCGGCACCTCAGGCAGCAGCAGAGCTACTTGCTCTACACTGATAATCCAGCAATCCATCACCCATGATTAAAACCAGACATCTCCAAAGGAGATTGTTTTTCGCCTCCTTGAAAAAGCTCAACTTCAAGTTGAAAAATTAGCTTTGATAAGAAACTTAAAATATTTCATCTGGAAACTGTCAATATTAAACCTTTCAATTTCCTGGATTGTTTATTAAAATCTGAAATTATTTTAAAAATCCATCCACTCTCCATCCTTGGGCAAGAGAAAAGCAGGAGCTAAACTATTCCCAGTTCTTCTTCATGGATAAACAGTGCATTTTTTTCTGCCAGCATACTTACTATTCAACAAAGAAACCTCCCACCTTCACTGGGAACATGCTCACAAATGCATTCCCAAACTATCCTTTCTCCACTCCAAATCTTTAAAATGTCCTTCTGAAATCCTTTCACTACAGTTGCTATCAAAGAATTGTGATTGATATTAAACACAGTAATTTTTTTTTTTCCTGCTGAGCACAAGGGTCTAGTTTCAAGAGTGAAAGCCCAAAGCGCTAGAGGCCAAGCTCATGGCAACAGTACTTGACCAAGTAACATGACTGGTCACTCTTCAAACTGTTGCCATCAGATCCCGTTATGAAACTGGCCTCTTAGACCTGGACTAAACCAGCTTGCTCCTTCAACCAGGGGACCTCTTGCTGCATTACCAAAGCACAAATCTTGTATTTTACAGGTCTTAGAGGGGCTCAGACTTACCATCCACCTGTCTTTTGGCAGAGCCCAGTCCTGCCATTGCCAGAGGTGATTTACAGCAGACCTTGCAGTGTGATTTAGGTGCCTGCTTTTCCCAAACTCTGCTGTTGTTGGAAATAACTTGGGTTACAAGGCAGCTTTTAAGGAAGCATGCAAAAGCGTGAAAATACAGATGCTGCTGCTTTCATCTCAAGGATAAGTTACAGAGATGCCTTACAGAGATATTTGCTCAAGCTTATGAAACAAAATATTCCTAAGTGCTCTGCAAAAAAGGGTGAATATGGAAGTGAACAAGTGAGCTCGCAATACTTTGTTTTTACAGCCCCAAATATCAATCCCAAACAATGAAACACTACGAAAGAAACTCACCATATAAAACAACTGCGTGATATAAAGGCAGAGGAACCTAAAGTTAAAAGAAATAATAAAACAATGCGCATGGGAGGGAGAAAAAAGAACTTTCCACATACAGTGGTGGGCTCTGAGCTGACTGTCACTAAACAGAATAAAGATTTGGGAGTTATACTGAACGGCACTATGAAAATTTCAGAACTATTCCAAAATGTCAGTAGCAGTCCAAAAAATATATTATATATAAGGAAAGGAACAGAACAAAAAATATCGTAGTGCACCTAGTTATATACATATACAATGCAACTCCTATTTAAATAATTCTGTGTAGTGCCAGCTTGCCCTATACTTGAACTAGAAAGCATAAAAGGAAAGGCAAAAAATACGAAACAACTTCTGCATAGGAGATGACAAGATAGATCAGGATGCCTCAGCCAGCCTGGCAGACGATGACTGAGGTTATGACTGACACGTATACAATGACAGGTGACACAGAGAAAGCAGGTAGGAAATCACTGCACACCATCTCTTCCAATACAAGAACCAAGGTTAACAAGTGAAACTGGTAATATCAGAGGAGATGTCACTTCACCTCTTGCATAATTAGACTGAGGAACCAACTGCCACAAGAATTAAATGCTAAAGATCTACGTAAACTAGGAAGCGCCTGGAAAAAAGCTCCTTCCTCCAAAACAGAAAGACAAGTTTTCAAAAAATGTTAACACAAAGAAAGCTGTTCCTCCTGGCTGTGCAAGTCCTGAGCTATATCCTCTGCGGGGCTTGCAGCACGTACCAGGGAAGCCCTGCTAAGTCCTGGTCTGTTCTTTAATCTGTCCTAGGTATCATCTAAGTGCTCAAGAGAGCTTTGATACAGAACCAAAGGATATGACAGTAATCAGGACATTTTAATACATATATTTTTAGGTCATTGGCAGGGAGGGGGGAAGACTTCAAAAATTCTCAGACTGTCACATCATTCTACGCCAAAACACAGCTTCCATTAGAAGATCGGCTGCTGTTAGGATAATACTGTGACTTTGGGAAGTCCCACCTACCTTGGGAAGGGAAGACAAAGAAGTCTGAAAATAGAAAAGGCTGCATACCAGGAATGGAGCCGTCAACTTGCCAGAGATGTCTTGACATTGTTCCGCATTCACAAGCTGTGGATAAGGACAGCTCAGATCATCTCACATGGTGTTTCGACACAGTTGTTGGGTGGTTGCAGAGAAATAAGTTGTTTAGAAGTTGTTTTTCTAAGTTACCTTCCAAGAAAAGCTTTTGTAGAGGTAATTTTGAAAGTAACACCCACTAACAGAAAGTTAGAAATAGCCTGACTATTTTTTCCTTTAAGGGGAAGATGGGATATGAACATAAGAGTTTCAGAGCTGTGTGCAAAATATCTGTGGCACTAGTGAAAAAAGTTCTTACCTCAGGTCTCTTTTTGAGCATTTTGTACACTAGAAATGAGATACAGACATGAATTAATTTGTCTGTCATAGAAAGCTTCTTATATAGCTTATCACTTTGGGTCTGATTTACTTAAGGAATTTCAGAGTATGTTGATTAGAGAATATGACAAAGCAGCTACATTAGTTAAAAACACTTTTTCCTTCTTCTTCTTCCCAAATAAGACTTCTCTTATGAAGCCTTCCCAGTAGGAAATTTGGAAAACTGTCAGGTTGTTGGTTGGATTTTACTGCTGCTAAAATGTATGTTGTTGTGTCACGTCCTAAACAAAAAAAAGACAAAGCGCCCTTTTAAAATTCTCAGCACTGCTGACACTTCCAACAAGTACTCAGCATTGGCTTTGGTCTTATCTGTTTCTAACAGACAGTCTCATGCCTTGGAAATTTGACCTGAAATAAAAATTCAGCCCCAAGTATCTGCTGTCAATTGCGCAGAAAATAGGAGATGACAGCAAAGTCACTTCTGCATGCCGAATTAGATCTCCTTCCAACATCTTCTAATGTCATTATTAGCACTCAAATACACTGTGTCAAAATGTGTCTGTATAAGGAGATGGACCAGGCAACATCAAATTTATCCCTTAGTTGATATGACAAGCTGTTTTGGACTCAAACCTCTGAGTAGAGAGAGACTCTTAAGAAAAAGCATCTACTCCATCAAGAAGATTTGTTTGTGCATACAGATATTATAATGGGTGGAAGTAGTTAAGAGAAAAAAAACTTTATCATGCAGTTCCGTTGAGTTCTTGGAATCAATAGTGCAATATAAGCTGTTAAAACTTATTTTGAGCCTTAGTGCCTACGCTCCAAATAGCCAATGTTTCAATGCAAAGAGTTTCAACAACAAGATCAACTATTCTTTGTTTGGAGCCAGCCTTAACAGCAGAGACTAATTCTAAGACAACTATGCAAGCATGGATCTAAGTGTAAAACTGTATGGTTTTATAACAATATTCAGAAGATGGGGGAAGAGAATAGCATTTGGAAGGATTCTTTGTTCACAGTTTTCTTTCCTTCTGTCAAAACGTATCCAAACAAAAACTGAATAGCCAGACTCAAAAGGCATCTACGTATTGACAAAGAGCAAGTCCTGGGAAATCAGCAATGTAGCAGTGAGAAGGCAGCATTTGGCACCTAAAAACAGTGTCAGCGCCTCATAAATAGCAAAAACTACAGCAGCCATTACAGTTCTACTCCCTGCACCTGCAAGGCAAAGTTCAGAAGGTTCATTGCAGAAATGAAATAAGCTACCATGGAGAAGGCATGAATTCTTACACACACGCAGCCATTAACTAACCTAGATAGAGAAGAAAGCCTATTTCATTCCATTAATAAATGGACATCAACAAAGTTCCAGTCTAAGTAGCGAGGCTTTTCCTGATATTGCATCCTTTTATAGCCTTTTAGTAACCATTTCATTCAAATAAACACCAGCCAATTTATTACAGGGGAGCAACAACAGAATTTCATCTATCAAAACTAGATAGCCACCAAATTCCCCAAAACCAAACATTTGAATATTTGGGGGGTTCTTACCAAAGAACTTCAGGTTTAGACCCGAAGCAGCTCTAAGCCACTTAGATTAATCACCTTGAGAAGGGGTCATGCTCTGCTTTTTGTCACGGGCTCACAGAGCTGTAACAACCACAGGTGTCTCCTGAGAACACTCAAAAACAAAAAGAAACAAAACAAAAAAAGCAAAAAACAAACAAACAAAAAACTCCATAAAGGGTGCAACACTTGCACCCCAACTAAGACTGATGAAACAATAAAGGAATTTATCAGTTCATAATTAAAGAAGAGTGCATGAGAAGCCCTAATCCATACCAATAGCGCTCAGAAGTGCAGTGTCTCACATCAGGCAGACACACCAGCACACTCCAGCACAGGCAGAAACGTGCAGTTCTGGTGCTGACACGGCCCAGACGTGAAAATAAGACGTGATAAATCAGCAGGCTACCCAAGATACAACAGAGATCCCTGTGTTTGGCATCATGAAACACCAACACTTGGGCTTGGCCTACAAACAACTGTCACAGGCTTAAGCACAATAATTCCATAGACAGTTTTACAATCACCTTCTTTATGATCAGATCTTCTAATAAAACAGGAAGGGGGTGAAAGAGACAATTGAGGGGAAAGTTGTGAATTACCTAGCATCTCTAGAAGAAAGTTTTTTTTTTTTGCTCAAGTAACGAAGTCTAAAAAGTCACGCGAGTATTAGGCACATATAACACAGCACTTCAGCTCTCAGATTTCTAATTTAATAAACTCAGCAATTAAAAACTGATTCAAATGGTACACGAGACATGTATGTTTCCCTTAGCGGTGCAGGATCAGAAAGTTTCTCACTCAAGGATTTAAAATGAAATTTCCCTAATGTGATTTTATAAGGCACAAATTAACCATTCCTGCCTATGTTACACTGCTCGAGCAAATATATTTATGGATTACAATTGATGAAACTTTCTTCTAGTATTCTCCACACTATAGAAAAACGTGAAAATTGTCAACAAAGCAAAATTAGAGAAGTCATTTTCTCCCCTTTTTTTTTTGTTTGCTTAAATAAAACATCAAAATGAAACAGAACACTTTCCAGACCAATAATTTTAAGTGCTAATATTTGAACCCTTGTATATCGAAGGCTTCCTTTTGGAATCCATTCCTTACTTGGGTGTCCATAAGGCAAAAACTGAGAAGAGCCATGTTAACTTCCAGGATTCTCCATTTACTCTTCACCTTGCAGCGTGTCTTGCAGAGAGCCCCCACGGTCACAGACTGATGTGAGGGCAGCAGAACTGCCTGGCACTCCGGCACTCGCTGGTCTCCGTGGTCCTTGGTTACATCTGCTCCTTGTCCTCCTACCAACCAGGATCAAGATGTCCGTTAGGCACCACGAAAATCAGTAGGAATAACAGGACAGCATGTGAATAGAGGGCCTATAAGTAGTCAGGAACTGTCTAGGCTAAAATTCTGTATTTTGCCTCCTAAGAGAAGTGCAATTAAACATACTTTTGAGAAAAAGTGAACTTCATGTTTAACATTCCAAAAGATACTGTTTTCCCAGAACTGAATTACACTTCAGTGAAGATTTCCACTCTTACTCATAGAAAGTCAAAACCAGACACACATCCACAGTCTTAAAATAACTCTCACTTCATAATCAGTTCAATCAGCCAGGCCTAGACTCTGGTGGGGAAAAATAATAATAATAATAATAATAATAATAATAATAATAATAATAATAATAAATCTACCTATAATACTCACAATTATTTTGCCAGAGAAATAGCACATTCTAATAGCTAGGAATATTTCAGACTTCTGGTGATTTGCTAAGAGTTTTTCAGATACTCAGATCAATAAAAAGTAGCATTCTATGCTGAACTTAACTAGTGAATGTAAATTCCACTTAAAAAATTTGCTCTATAGTATATTCTTGGGATGGAATATGAAAGAAACTATAGACGGCACCCAAGGGAGAAAAGGGAAGAAAATTACTTCAACAAAACAAGAAACAAGCAAAAAGCACTCCTTCTAGTTATAAATATTGACCACAAGTATATACATTTAATGATATATTCATAGCAATATGTGTGAAATTAAGCTTACGCACCACAGTCCCACAGAAACAATACAAATAGCTACTTGCCTTTGCAACATTTTGATTTCTGAAAAGAACATAATATTATTAACTGCAGCAAAGGTTTTTCAAAATACCCTGGTGCTTGATCAACCATTCTAGGAAAAAAAACAGCAGGAAATATACTTTTCTTGCAGGCTTGCAGGTACCACAGTACAAATTCATATTTTCTCTGTTAATGGACTGACTGCAAAATATGCACAGAGAACGGAGAGACAGAGGCACCTAACGCAGCATTCCCATTCCCCTGATGTTGCATCAGACACGGCCCCTTCCAGTACCAAGCTCCCTTTCCATCCCGGATCCCAACGGGCAGGTTAAACCCGGCTGAGCAGCCTGACGAGCACGAGACACAGCGAGGTAACAGGGCAGCCCTGCCCTGCGTCCCGCGCTGACAAACCGCCGCAATTCAGCCCTGCTGGAGGCTGCCCGGGCCCGGAGCCCTCGGCAGAGCCCTCAGCCCGAGCCCAGAGCCTCCTCACATAGTCCAGGCTGCACAGCAGCTGCCAGTGCCAAGTTCACCATCACACCTTGCTCCTTAGGACGGGCTTTCTGTTTTCCAACCACTCTGCTCCAAGGCGCTCCCAGCTCTCCAAGCAAGTGAGGCAGGTGGCATCAGGCACCTCCTCTTCCTCACCAAACCATGGAAGGTATTTGGAGGCTTCTAACAGCCTTATTAGAATGTTGTTAATAGCCTGCAGCTGCTTACAAGGCTTTTTGAAATCACCCTTTGAGGGCTTTTTGACTAACTGCCTCATTCCTGCACAGATCCTATTCCTGAACTTAATGGCCCCATGCTGTATTTACTCTGCCCCCTTCAGCTACAACATTAAACTCGATATTTCAATAGTCACTAGTTACAAAGCCGGACTCACAAACTCCACCCAAGCCTGGCCCCAGGGCAGCTCCTTCCTTTCCAGGGCTCCCAGCCCAGGTGCTGGAGGCTGCAGCCACCTCCCACGTCGCCGGCCGCCCTCACTGCCAGCCTCCCCTGCCCCTCTCGCCTCCCTTCATATCTCCTGAGCACCACTACAGCTCAGAGCAGGGGCTGGCAACACGACCTTAGCCCTACATTTTCATTCGAGCACAGGATTTCTGCTCCACAGCCATCCTTTTTCGCCATTACATGTCTCTGCTCTTACACTGCACAAAATTGTTCACGTGCAGCATCAGTCCCACAACTCCCATCCTTCTCATCCCTCCTACCCGAGCAGCATCCTGCCAACACCAGCCACCCTCCTTGCGCCAGGCCTGGGCTTCCAGGTAGCCCAACTGCCTCCTCCCAGATGTGCACGTGCATCCTTTTGGGGCAGGGGGCTGCAGCTCGCTGCTCTCCACAAATGCCCACGCAGAAAAGCTCCAGGGGCCTGGGATGAAATGATGCAGGAGAGCAAATAAAGAAAAGGTACATGTGGTTAGGCTACATAAGACCAGTCTTGACTGCAGTATTTAGATTTAATTAATTCTCATCACTTCACCAGCACAACCTTGCCTGGATTCCGCACTCCTTCCTCAACAACATCCATCTGTCAAATTATGCGCTGCTCGCTGAGACCAGAATATTATAGCTGCAAGAAGGCATTTAGCCCATCATGAGCACTCCTGCAAGGGAATAAATAATACTTAAGTCCAAAATAAGAATCATGGATTTTTTTAATTGCATTTGACTGGGTTGATGGCCTTCATCTCCTAGTACTATGTTGTTACTGCTACAGGAAGATGACATCTTAGCTTATAACTGTGCTCAAGACATCTGTGAGCGACTCATTATTGCCTTCGTCTCCTACAAAACATTGCTTTCAAGTGAGTTAGAAGCCAAAAACCGCACAGAAACACCTGGGGTCTAGAAACCCGCTGCTCCATCTGCAGAACAAGCTCCCTACCTGCCTGATGCGGGTGCTCAACTGCCCCTTGCCTCCCCAGGCAGCCTGCAGCCCGAGGAAGGGGCGATATCCACACAGTATCTGCCTGTTAGGCCTGCTTGTGTCCAAAGCGTTTGAGAAATCAGCTAAGTCATGAGAGATTTCACGGTGCAAGGCAGGTGCTGCAACGTGACTGACGAGGAACCAGGAAGAGAGGGTTAGCAGGCAAGCAGGTACTTTGACAGCAGCAATTTCTGTTTCAGTGGGAGAGATAGGCTTCTCGGGGGGCTTATTGGTTCATTTCATTACTTACTGATCTTTGACTGTGAGAAAGGCACCTGAACAACTTGAAAATATTTTAAAGTGTTCTCTATAACATAATTGAGAGCCATCATTTTTCTAGAAAGACAAATTGCCTTTTGATTGGCTGTCTACTATAATAATTACAAGCCGAATAATCAAATCCTTTCAGCATAGCTTTCTCTTGTCAAAAAATAAAAATATAGAGTGAAAACAGACATTACATGCTGTTTCGGATGTTTTTTTCTTTTCCACCTTATAATTAAATGGCTTGCTCTTGCAATAGCTATTTTGCTCTTGCTGCTACTAAAATAATCAAGATTTATTTCAAAGTCCCTACGCACGTGCATGCAAGTATTACCATGCTATATCACTACTATAAAAATAAAATAAAAATCCTGTTACTACACTCACTACCAAGCAATTCATTTCTTGTTTTCACAGCAGAACAAGCATATTTCACACTGGCATTATCTCACTCCTCCCAGCACAGAGCAAACAATACCACAAGTACTTTCCAGGAAAAAGAAGAATTTATAGGAAATGTTTCTTCTGGATTAGTAAATAGTCTCTAAATGATGTGAAGCCTCCTGCTCTGATGCACTAATAGTGCCTCATGTTGTCACGCTTGTCTTGGCTCATTTTGAACTACTTCGTTATTTTTAGCTTTTGAAGTTAAATATATTGTGATTTGAGAACCTCTTCTCTGAAGATACTTGTCTTAAATTCAGCTTTTGAGTTAAATTTTTATTTCATTAATAAGGAAACCATGAATTTCAGTTCTCAGCCCTTTAGGTAATCAAAATAGGAAAACCAAAACTAAATAGGTAGGTAAGAAATATTAATTATCAGTAAGTGTAATTATCAGCCAAGCAGCCCAAGCCAAGCGCAGTCCTAGCTCTGTGCTGGATTCTGGGCTTTGCAGGGATGTGTGAGTGGCAATGGGAGAGGGGCAGGATTGTTATTATGAGCACAAAGTGCTAATCTGCTGTCTAGGTCTTACTGAACCTGTCCCCTAACATTTACTCTAAAATGCTTTCAGCTCTTAAATTCACCTTCCAAACCCAGTAGGAGGTTAAAGCAGGACCCAATGGGAGGTTACATTTATTTAATATTCAGCCCTTTCTCTGATGAAATATTGCAGTCTATCCTCACAGGTATTTGTCAAGCCATTAGAGTAATGGTTTACAGCTATTATGCGAAATTGTCGTTCTATTTGTAACTTCCATTGACAAAGGATAAGCAAAGTGCACTCATTTCCTTTGAAAAGTACCCCAAACCTTCGCTTTGCCGGGCTGAGGGAGCACCCTGTGTTAACCAGTTCAGAGCTGCAAGCCGAGGCGATCCCAGGACCCGGAGTTTGGGAAGCCCGGGCCAGCCCCTTCGCACCCCGCGCTCCACAGCTCCCCGCAGACACTACCAAGAACCCCCTGGCACCACCCTGGTCCCAGTCATTGCGTTTGTAAACAAAACCTCTAAAACTGAATTCATAACTAGCTATGAAAATAACCTGTTTTTATAATAACCAGTACAGCTAGCACATATTATGACACTATTTTTTCCTATTATCCATTAAAAAGCAAGATGGTCAGAAGGAGGCAGTAATAATATAATGAAATACAGGGCTACCAAACTAAATCTGTCATGGAAAATGTATTGTGTGATTTATTTTAAATGCAATGCATATTTCACTTCTGCTGACTTCGTGGGTCGCAATTCCTTTGTGATTTCAAATTTGCTGTTATACATTGAGATTTATTTTCTAAAAGTTGAATTTTCATGTGTTTTGCTAAGATCTGAAAAGAATTTAGATAAAAATATAAAAACATATATTTTTCCCGTTGGAAAAAAAGACTAAAATCCAATTAAGCATTGTCCTTGCACAGAGAAAGTGGCACTCAGCTATCCAGGATGATACAGGCTAGAGTTTAGGCTACTGTATGAAGCGGTTGTAGAAAAAGTTGTCTTGATTTCCATATTTATCACCTCTGACCAACACTCATCATCGTTACAGAAACAAAGGAAACCTCTGAAAAAATATCTTCATCTTAAAATTGTCTGAAATGTTGCCCAAGAAACTTATTTTAAGAGACTAGTACCTCCGTGTGGCTAGTAACTGTGACTTGCAGTGATAATTTTTCACTTCTATGCTGTTCTTATTAACAGAGGATAAAGCAGCCATATACAGCATGTGTGAAAACTGTCCTTTAATTAGAAGGGAATCTGGTGTGAAACCTCTATTGAGAGTAGGCAGTTCAAGAGAGACTTTTTTCCCCCACTCCTGTTAAAAAAAATACATACATATATAGGTATATATGTATAAAATTACATCTACTTTCTACTTAAAAGGTTCTACTTAGAAGTAATTTTATGTCTTTATCTCGCTTTTAATTTGGGGAACTCTTCTTTCAGGAAAGCAGGAAATCACCACCGATAACCAGAGAGACTTTGGGAAGCGCAGCCGCGGGACAGAGCAGCGTGAGCAGGAAGGTGGCACAAGGGCAGGTGGAAGAGCCCGTGCGCCGGCCGCAGCTCCGCGGGTCCCGGCGCCGCGCGGGCGCCGCCGCCGCGGCCACCACGTCGCTCCGCGAGGCGCGGGCTGAGCGGGCGACACGCGAGTTATAAATATTTAGCACTCAATTGCTCGGTTGCTTCTTGCCCTTTGATAAGCAGAAACCAAATTGCTTTTCTGTTGCATAAAGTATCTTTCAAATTCAATTGCTTATCTCCTCATTCATTCAAGAGAGAGAAACCTCAGATTTGCAGGAACCAGAGCCCATGATACAAACATACTATATTAAACATACTACAGACATCTGAAAAATAACCAAAACACACACTATTGATTTTAACCTTCAATATCAAGGTATTCTCCAGTGGCCTCAAGGGGATCCAGACGATACGAATTTCCAATTATTCGAATTTCTATACACGGGATGAGTATTTAGTTATCAACACCCACCATAAAACATAT
This sequence comes from Nothoprocta perdicaria, assembly GCF_003342845.1. Taxonomy (NCBI): domain Eukaryota; kingdom Metazoa; phylum Chordata; class Aves; order Tinamiformes; family Tinamidae; genus Nothoprocta; species Nothoprocta perdicaria. Next base: position 5,452,231 of record NW_020455205.1, on the reverse strand, counting down.
TTCCAGGGGTTATTAAAGCCCTATTACTGGGTGGAATTGAGCACGTTCCTACAGCAAACCTCGGCTCTACGAGCGAGGCCGCAGCTCGGGATGCAGGAGGACGGCGCTGGCCCATTCCAGCCCCTTGCTCACTGCCTCCCCCAACACCAAGGCATTTGCAGCAGGGTTATTTTTCCTCCATAGATACACCAGAGGTACCAAAATAGCCACTTCTGCCTAGAAATGCCTCAGTGTCTAGAGCAGGGCTGGCACTAATGGCCAGAAGCAGCATCACCGTCGGTGGGCACCCTGCAAGAGGCTCCAGGGGCCTTCACTTGCAGATGAGGAGGGCACCCTGGGCTGCTCATCAACAGACAGGTCTCAGCTTCAGAACCAACCTTCCTGGGCCCCCCTCCTTTCTGAGGGCACAGAGGAGTTCCCAAGGAGCAACCAGTTTGTAACAACGCTGTCACCGAACATCTCTTGCGCTTGCTTGCCTCAGGGATTGCACCACTACCCGTTGGCATCACCAGGATCAACGCACTGCTTTGTATCCAACCCAGGACAGTGCGCGCGCGCACACACACACACACACACACACACACAGAAAAATCAAAAACAAAAGCAAAATCATCTTGCCTCTTCTGGATAGCCAAATGGGAGCACAGCTTATTGCACATCTGACTTCTACACTCCCAGTAATGAGAGCAGTTGGCACGAGCTTCTCATGGAATCAGTCAGGATGGTCACGCTGGATTTGGTAAGAGCCAAGACAATTTCACAGGGCGCCGTGGCGCAGGGCCTCGCCAGACCCCAGGCCCCACCACGGGCCGCAGGGCCCTGCTGAGGAGGGCACGGCTGCCAGGGCGCTCGCTGATTTTGAAAGACAGATTTGTGTCTTAATCTTTGCCGGTTCCCCTAGCACGCCACACAGCCAGGCCACAAAAGGGAATTAAGAACTGTGTTCATAAAAATGCACTTTTCATTGATAGAAAGGTGTTATAGTTAATGTAAAATTAAACTCCCTAAGAGCTGCTAATGAAACCACCGCTACAGGGCTCTGTTCTTGATGAAAGGACAGCGATCCCATCTGCAAGCAAAATAAAAGCCTCTATCTTGTAAGAAACCTCTCAGTCTACTGATTAATAATCTGAACTTTAAAGGCAACACGTAGGTGCTCAAAATAAGCTCCTGACACATTTCATCACCTCACTTCCACTTTCCAAACTCCTGCAGCTATCAGAGGTATTATTTACATTCCTTCTGGCATGCAGTGAATCTCCATCCAAACTCTTCAGTGCAATTTCTCTGTAAGTTCCAAATATTAGTTCACTAATTAGACACCAGTGACCAAGTGAAAAATAAACATTAGAGTATGTGTCTTAAAAGCAGCAAGCTACCTCTAGTAAACTACCTTTACAAGGCCACAACACATGTCAAGTTCCTCTATAAAAAAAAAAAAAAAAAAAAAAAAAAAAAACACTGATTTCTTATAAGAATTTTATCAAGGTCAGCTTTGAAATCAGCAGTTTTTGATGCATGGTAGTGATCTTGTTTGAGCAACAGTGTGAAGTATACTATTTTTCAATTTTCCATGAATCTTCTAAGGTTTGAAAGAAGTTTTTTAAAAGCAGATACTGAACAAATGCCAAACCCAGCAGGGGAAGCAGCTCACCAAGCCCTGGGCGGTCACGTCCCATTGCTGTCCGCCCTCCTGCGCAGGAGCTGCCGTGACAAACCAGCAGATCCGGGCAAAGACTGAGCCCCCAGGTCCGAGGCTGCTACAGCTCATAGCAGCAGTAGTAGAAGAGTCTAAAAAGGGGATGATAAATGAATCAGTTCAAAGTAAAAGTAATGACTCATTTTTAACAGAATTTTATAGGTGCAGCTTCATAGTGCAGAATTTTATAGGTGCAGCTTCTTTTTCAAGAGAAAAAGGAGGTACATTGGAAATTTGACTTTTGGAAATTCAGCTCATTTTAAGCACTCTTTCCAAGCAGATTCTAGTAAGTGTCATTATGAAGAAGTAGTCTTGAATTTTATATGGGTTTGCTTTATTTTTCTAAAGAGAAGATAAGACTGTGAATTTGCTAACATCTCCACTATTTCCCATGCTGAACCTACAAGTAGAGAACTGCTATTACATGTTTATTTTCACACTTGCAAAGGGAGTTTATGTTTCATGCCAACTTTCAACCCAAGGAGAGCTCAGAAAACAACCACCTTAACGCAGTGGTAAACACAGCAGTTCAGGAGCACGTCGCTGCTGCGGCGAGCGGGCCGAAGCGCGTTGCGCCTCTGCCAAGCGCCTTCACCACGCCGTGCAGTGGAAAAGGGCCCCAGCGTGGAAACAAGGGGCAGGTCCCCGTGAGTCTCGTGCGGAGCGCTGCACAGCGTGCCCACGGCCACCTGACAGCGCGTGCGTATCCGGCTCCTAATAAAGCCGCACTAAAGGACACGCGGCGTGTGCCATGGAAACGCAGGTTGCCATGGGAAGGCTGCTCTTTAGTGAAGGGCGCTTGGCTCTCTTCTTGCACTGGCTTTAATAAAATCACAACAAATTTAGCTTAAGCACCAGCAGAGTTATCCCCGCAATGGTCAGCATGGATGAGCAGGCAAGAGCTGCCCACGCAGGACACCCTGCACTCGCTGCCAGGGCAAGAAGGGCCACAGTCCGTCACCCGATGGGTTTTTATTTGCCTAAGTACCAAAGGGTTTCTGTTAAAATGTGCGTGCTGTTTTAAACGAATGAAAAGTATGAATCAAATGAACTTAAAGCATATTGGTTGCCAAACATGCTAAAATGAAGTCCGAATTGATGCGTTTCATCTACCTTATTCATTAAAACGGCACTCACCACGTCCTTGTGTTGCTGCAATCTCCAAAGCGCTGGACAAACATGTACATTTGTTTATCTTTATCACTCTTGCCTTACTAAACAATGGGGTTTTATTAAAAAGATCAATCACCTGCGTACAGTTTAATAGCTGGGCTGCACATTCAAGACAACCTGCTTCAACAGTCCGCAACTCCCAAAGTAGAGCAGGCCACGTATAACCATTTGTTGCTTTAATAAAATAAAATTTTTCTCAGAGCTAGCAAGTACCCTGCCAGACTTGGTAATCTGAAGCTGAAAAGCAGCGCTTAAAAGAAACCATTTCTAATAAATAGAGCAAGATCAATTCTGCTTGCTTACCTCCAGGAGAGCCCTTTGCTGCTAACCGGAGACACGAGGACACTTCCCAGGAATTGGCACCCTCCTTCTCTGACCGAATCCCGCTTCCCATGGGAGCTGCTTTGGAGGCTGTTAGTGGGGCTTGGGGTCACAGGAGGATTGCTGCTCCTAACGAACGAACCCGAGAACAGAGGCTGAAGTGTTAAATATTAATGGTATAAACAAAACGTACAGAGGAAGGCTATTTGGAAATGCTGATGAACAGTCTGAAATACACTACTGAAAGACATCTACTTTTTCTTACAATCTACTGCTGTAGAAGCTAGCAGGAAAGTTGACAGGGCAGCATAGGAGATAACATTACGTACTCCTGCTGCTCCACGTTACTCCCAACTGCAAAAGCTGCCTCCTTTTTGGTGACAGAGGAAGCAAACCTAAAATTAATTAAGATCACAGCTTAGAAAACTTGTCACTTTTGCACAGTCAAAAGAGCTGGTAAAGAGTTCAGCCCCCAAACTGTCCCCAACATGTTAGTGAAGAACCAAAATCTTCTAAATAGATAAAAATTTAGTTCATCAAGCTTTTTGGAGCACTTATACATACTTATACTTAGTTTTATTAAAAAATTACCTGTTCATTCAGAGAAAAAATTTAGCTATCTACTCAGCAAATAATATGGCACATAGGACAAATGCTGGTAGCTGTAATACAAAAGAAAAGAAAAGAAAAGGGTAAAAAGTCTAATAGTTTTGAAATACCATGAGAAGAAAATAAACTAAGTGGGCTAAGTATCAGCAACTATTAGAAGAGGACACTAGGTGGTCAGAACGTAGTCCACAGATTTGGAAAGTAGCAAGAGGAGAGGAACCCCTCCCTCAGCACCTATCAGCTGCTCCTGCTGCCAGCGATTATGGCAATATTTCACAGGGAACATATGGCAATGTTTATAGCCATCAGGCAGTATTTCACAGAAGCTGCGACACCATGTGTCCACCAACTAGCCTTTCTGATTGCAATTAATTAGAGAAGAAGCAGGAGGCACTTTTTAAATAACATTAAGTCTCAGATTCCTTGAGTCCCATGGCCTGTGCACAAGACTAAGTGACAGGGAAGTCTATTAAAATCATAGCAAGCCTAGTGCAGTGAGGCTGTCCTTGAGGAACAAGACCTAATAAAAAATGAAGAAAAAAAGAAAAAAAAAGGAAAGAGCACTCTTTTAGGAGAATAAGAAAGAGCACAAGTACAATAAACCATTCAGGGTGGTGCTTTGGAAGCCTGCAACAATAAGGAAATATTTGAAGGCCTTTAACGTGGCACTTTATGAAACGGACTGTACAGAAAGTGCCACAGCGAAAGCTATAGGAGCTGTTTTATAGCTGAGAAACCCATGAGAATGTGCAGCAAAATTATATGGGGTTCTATTAAGAAGCGGAGACTTATGAAATGTACCATGGCAGTCATTTCACGATTCCTATTTTAATAAGAGCAAGCACAAGGGGAAAATCAAGACTCCTAATGTACATGATAGGTTTGCAGGCAGTGGCGGCGAGCGGAAGCAGCCCTGGCACGGGTGCCAGCACCCACGGGAGCACCCGATGGTCGGGACACAGTCCATCCCCTGCAGGGACCTCCTGCCAGTGCCGCCCCATCCAGCCCCACGAATCGGTGGCAGAGTTGGCTCCAGAACCAGCACAAGGGTGCCACAAAGCTGAGGAGTGCAGCCCGCGGCCAGGCTGCTCCCCAGAGCCACAGCATTGCCAAGCAGCAGCGCCGGGAAACCCGGATCCCCGCTGCTCCTGGCCCGGGATTGCACCCTCGGCAGTGGAGCAGGAGCCCAGGAAGGAGGTTGCTGCCCTGGGAATAACCTCAGAGCACAGGTCTGTGTCTGATACAGCTGAGCTCTTCCCAGAGCTGTGGTGTGGATGCCTCTCCCCTCCAGGCCCCGCTCCCTTCTTGCAGGGGTGCAGCAGCCAAATGGGCAGCAACATCTGAGGCTCTCAAGGTCTGCAGGCAGTGCAGTTACACAAGCTTCACAACCCCAAGAAAGGAGGCTTTTCAACTCCTCTACCATTATATTGCTGTTATTTTAGCACTTCATCACTAACCTCTGATTTTTATTACTGTCCTCTTCAGGTCTTCTGAGACACTGAGAAATGCAAATGGTATTAGCAGTGATAGAAACATCCATTTTTCTCATTATCCTCAAGAGCAAAATTCCTTATGGCACCCAAGGAGGGTGTCAGAAAGGCAGTCTAATGGCCACACTGCTCCTGACTAACTGCGATACAACAATATTCAGTTTATCCCTGTAGATGTGACATGAGAGAAAATGCAACCCGTGTTTAAAAAGAACATCAGATTGCTATGATAGGTAAAATCTTTCCACTATCATTAAAAAGACTATTTTGAAATTCCAGATGCTGGCCTGACATCAAGCAGCAGCTAAAAATATGTCACCAGGTCACCCACTGCTGAACTTCTATGATGACAATACAGTAACTAAAAAAAAAAAAAAAAAGAAAGAAAAAAAAAATACATGCACTCAGAGCTATATATACCACTATCGAGATAAAATGACAGATGGCAACTTTGCCATCCTTATCTCCACCTTCCTAGGAGCGGAGTTAATATTTCGAACCACGCACGCAGCCTGCAAGGCTGCTTCCAAGCTCCGTATGCGACACAGACGTCCCCAGCGCGTGAGGCTGACAGCTGCCACCGACTCCAACAGCTCTGCTCAAGTGCCCACCACAGCTTACAGCAGCTCTCCAGAATTAAGAGGATCCTGGAGGAGAATTGCAACTTATTCCCTAATAACAGGCCTTCCCGCGGCAGCCCTGCAGGGAGCGCGGAGCGAGGCGCCCTGGCCACTTGCTGCGGAGCGCAGCGATGCCAACGTGACGTGCAGAGGGTCTCAGAGGTGCACGATTATCTGCCTGCCATCCATTGCCCACAAAGTGCTCTGCTGCCTGGGGAAGCAGGAAGGAGATGGGGACAACATGGAGAAAAGCTCCATGGTTCTGGTGATCTTGTGTCACACCCTCTGTGTGCTGAAACCACCCAGAGTGGTCGACCAGAGGGCTGGTGATTTGTTCTCATACACCTGGCCCCTTCGTACCGTGTCAGAGGGTCTGGGCTCTGCCACTTGTCTACACTGTATAAATTTAAAATAATTTAGAAGTGTAAAGAGTCGCTTTAATGATTAACTGCCTTTACCATGAATATTAGAGCTCTGTGAAACACTGATGCTGTAGAATACGTTGACTGCTCACTCCAGAATTTACTTAGACTCATTGCAGCACGATTCAATGTGATTTTGATTTAGACTGGCACAGAAACTAGAGGTAAAGCTAGGTTGAAATAAAAACTTTTTTCCCTGATCTCACAGTGAATCCATGAAAACCTGAATTTGACACATTTCTCATGCTCTGCCTAGATCTACTTTAAAAGTATCACGCTGAGAATCAAAAATTCAATTTCAACTTCACATTTAAACAGATAAGTTGTGCTCAAGCATTTTACAAAATCCTTGCACAGCTTTTCTACTAGTCGCGAGGGGAAAACCACACAAGTCACTGTGAATCCACAGAGGCCTGGATATCTCATATCATTCAGCTAAAGACATACCTAGCATGCTGTGCTATTATTTGGATTACCTCCTACACGACTAAGTGGATAACATGAAACACACCTGACAAATATGTCTTTTTTTATGCTCATGGAATTTGACAATATTGTAATTTCTAAGCACGCACCTTTAGGAAGAAATGCTATTTTCAGGTGTCCTGGGCTGCTCTGGCACCTTTGCATGTTTCACATAGGAGAGCACCTGGGGGCAGAAGGAGACTCAGCTGGAGCTTTCAGGACTCATCCTGGGCACGACACCCTGGAGATCCTTCCTGCCCAAACATTGACAAAAAAAAAAAAAAAATCCAAGTTGGAACCCAGACATCCTGGTGTTTGATTGTCTATAAAAGCCATTTCCAAAACCACACTGAAACACTATTTTGTGCTGCTGGCCGCAAGCACTTGGCATCCCCAGTGCCGTGGCCTCCCAGCCCAGCAGCACGTGTCTATTCTCAAAGTTGTCTTCTTCCTCACCCACGCTTAGGAAAACGCCATTATTTTACAGGCTACAGCTCAGGATGGAGGGGAACGGGAAGCCCTGTGCTAACTTGCCCTGACACAGAACAGAAGATCAGATGGGTCACTGGGCAATGTGGGCTTTACCAAAAGGCAAATTTGCCCAAGCTGCTCTCCGAGCGCTGGCCGGGCGCCCCTCGCGGCCACACGCCCTGGGATTCAAGGCTCTGCTTCTGGTGAGAGGAATACCAACAATTAGTGTGTTTATACTTGCTTGCTTCACATTTTCTCCAAATGAAAATTACTGATGTTGGAATGATATTTGCAAACTAATTTGTATTCACATTTTACACTTCGAAGGCAGTGATAATTCTCAGGACTGCAGAAACTCCCTCATCATTTTGCTTTAAGAAAACCCAACAGGGACACTAGGAGCTGGATTATAAATTCACTCCAATAAAGCTGCTAGTCTTAAAAAAGGGAAGGTAAAAGAATGAGGGGATCTATGCTGCTAATCCACAGTACTACTAAAAGTTGACCCTCCCAAACACTTTGCCCCCCTAGCAAAGGGCCCACAAAGCCCATCCAGGCTGCATTTCTGCATCATCTTAGGGCCTCTCTGCCTACAACCCCAGACCTGCCTCGTCACCGCAGAGATGAACCTGAGTCTGATGCCAATCATGGCCCTCAGGCCGAGCCGCCGGCCACACGCAGTGCAGGGGGACAGGGCCTGCCTGGGTCAGCTCCTCAAGGATCAAGTGCTCCAAGCACGCTCATTAGCGCGCCCTGTCCTAACGGGGTTGCAAGGAGGCTCGGAAAGGTGGGCATCAAACACCAACAGCCTCTGCTGCAGCCCCGCAGCAGCGGACAAGGATGAGCACAGGAGGTGCTGCATGGCTTGGCAAGGACCAGCTCTGCAAAGAAGGGCACAATGAGCACTTCTGTGCCAGGTAAAGCATCGATTTCTAGGTCTGCTCAGGTCTTATAGTTCGGTGTGATTTAATCATTTGGAATAATTCTCAAAAAGTTTGACGTTAGAGAAAGGATTTCTTAGTTGTTTCTTGGATGACTGCAAACCCAAAGGAGTTTTCATCAGCAAGGGCAGATGAAGGATTTCTGCCACAAGGGCCTCTTCCCCAAACAACAAACTGGAAGGTGCACTGTGCCCAGAGGCAAGGGGGCAAAGGCATGCATGTTTTCCCCTTTCCAATGCACCTCAGGGTTGTTTAGCCTACACAAACTCTCCATAGATGCTATTGCCATTGCTGCTCCCTCTAGACAACATCCTTCCCAGCCCCCTTTTGGGAGCACTTTCAGGTCTTCTGAGTGTAATTTGAGCTGGTCCTTCTCACCTTGTCTTTCTCACTGATTTATTGTATTAAACAACCTGTAACTCTTTCAATAAAAACTCAACAACAGTAACTATCAAGCACGTCATTTTCCTTGTCAAACATCCTCTCTTTCCCAATAGATAGCAGCCTGGAACTCATTTTTAAATTGTTCTCTTGTTTCTTGTGCATTCATAAGCCTTTCTCTTATTTCCTTTATATCTGTTATTGGCAGCAGTCAGTTGATGCCCATATATCATCACTCATTTTCTGGTAATTTTTCCTCTTTACAGTATTGTGCAAGTCTTTAAAATCTTCACTATTCCACACCTCTTCTTATTAGAGCAAATACAGGAAATACTAAGAAATCAGTATCATCAGTGATCTGGCTTTAGGAAACAAGAGTAGATCTGTCCCAGTTTTAAGCAACATGTTTTCTTCCTAACTTTAAATCAGAGTTAGAATAAAGTCTCTTCTAAAATATAAGATTTATGACTAGTATTTATATACTGCACGTGTTTTATGAATTTATTGGATTTCCCACACAGATAAAGCTGCACTTTCAATTGTCAGTGACACTAAGTATTCCCTGAAGGATTCTGGGCTCAGCTTCTTCTATCCATTAATTTCATTTGAAGTTACGTGCTCCACCATACAAGGATTAGGATATGCACTTGCTTCAGAATTTAGGATGGATTTAGGAGATGGCCCCATCTGAGCCCACTCACCTTGTCTCCTGGTGCCATCCAGCTGCTTCTCCTTCCCTGAAGCCACCAGCAGAGCCGGTTCAGGCAGGCGCAGAGGGAAGAGAAAGATGTTCAGGAAATCGGTCTGATGTACAGGCACAGGAAAGGTCTAAAGTAAATCAGGAAAAAACCCCACCACACATTAATCCTTATTTCTTCTCTAGAATATTTCCCCATTTTTCAGTCCTTTTGGCTCGCTGCTCTTTCTGATCTTCTCTCAGATGGCCACTTCCAAAAGGGGCATCTCCTTCAAGGATAGCCAGAGGGTCCCCATTTGCACAGCTCCACACACAGCCACGTGGGATTCACATGCAGAGGGCAGTCGAAACCCAACAAAGTCACTATTTGGAAAGTGAGACCTTTGGGGGCAACAGAGTTTGGGGGAACACCACAGGTCTTCCTGAACGCTGGGCAGCAGGAACCCTGCTGGACCCTCAGCTGAGCAGCCCCAGATGGACCAGGACCAAGCAGGTCAGTGCATCTCTCTGGAGAAAAAACTCAACAGGCTTCACAAGCTGGAAAAAAAATAAGACAAAAATTTAGAGTAGCTACTTTTGCAGCAAAAAGCAAATACAAGAGATGGCAAATCAATCAAAATGCAGTTAAATTTAAGGACAAAATATGTTATGAGCACCCACACCCTAACAGTTGTTTACTTCCTACTTCTTTTGTTCAAAGCTGGCTCTTCTCCTTTCTGGTTACACAATGTAATGTCAGGTCACCTTTGCTTTTTCTCCATTTTTTGCTTTGCATGTATTTGATAGTTTTGTTTTTAATAAAAATGGAGGTGTTTCTTGGCATTTCTTCTGCAACAGCAGGGCTTGAACCTAAGGTCAAACAAAAGGAACAGTGTGTTCGGTTGCCATGGAAACCATACCAGTATCATATCAGGTACAGCGATACCAAGAATGAAGTGATAAAATCACTACATTAGTTTAATAAACAAGTTCCATTGTCGTCATTTTACTATATATACAGCGATTCGAGAAATATCAAATTTCAGAGTTTGCTCTGCTTGGCCTATTCTTCATTATCTAACAAAAATGAAAAATGATTTCCTTTAAGGGCTTCAGAAATACAGGTATTTTGAGAACTCATTAAGGCTGAACTACATTTTAAAGCCATATTCTAGGTACACCAAATTTTGCAGATCCTAAAAAGCCCTAAAACCCTCATTTGACATTTAATTTCAATTCCCATCCAACATTTTCTTACCCTGCCCCAACCTTTTAGTAAAGGCATAATTAAATTTTAAGTGTAATTCTTAAGCTGTCACCCCAGCAGTGTTTGGAAAGAACGCTCTTTCAAAATACCCCACGCCAAGAGGAGGACACGGAGGGGCGGCCGGGGATGCCGGGGATGCTCCTGGAGCATCTCCGGTGCGTGGACCGGGAGCCTCCGTGGTACCCGGGCATGAACCAGCACCCCCAGCTCGCTGCAAAACACTGGGCAGCCCAAGGCAAAGGTCTCACAAACCAACCCCCCCCAAGAGCAGCCCAGAGAAGCCCCCAGAGATGCTGGGCACAGCTCCACGTTGGACACACGGCTTCAGACCTGAACTGCTGATCTGGAGCACTTAGAACATCACATTGGGCTAGTGCTGACGATGGTGACTACAGAAATAATTATCCTTCATTTCCCTTTCAGGGATAATTCCACAAATGGAAATGAATGGGGCCAAGTGGTCCTGAGAATCCGAGATAACTCTAGAAAGTCGGAAAATCCAGAGTGAGTGATTTATTTGTGAAATAATTTTGAAATTGCTTTGCATAGAAATAGGATCTTGGAGCAATGTCTTTAGCCATGCAGAACAGTTGCGTTGATTGAGAGCTGTGGCCAAGGAAAACAAAACTTCCTTCTATAACAGAGCATTATAAGAGGTCTTCGTGCCTTCTTCAACCAGATCAAGAACAAAGCACATTCCAGCTAACCCAAAAGCCACCAGCACAGCATCACTCAGAAGTCCCACAAAAAAGTCACCTTCTGCTTGGTGCCACCAAAAATGACATTGCTTGATTTTGGTTGCCAACCAACACTGCAAAACCAGTCCAGACGTTTACCACCCACACTTAATCTCCTTGTGCACCTCAGACAGGCTCTAGCCACAGTGCTTTGTCTATCCCAGGACACATCACTACCAATATATATATATATACATTTATATATAAAAGAAATGAGATAATATTTATAAAATATGTTAATTTAATTTTATATGGTTAACATTTACATTCCAGATAAAATTAGGCTAAAAAATGAATCATTCTGTTACAGAAAAACGCTTTTAAGGCATTATCAGAGTCCTGGAACAATCCTGCATTCACCTGCTCCTCAGAACATGCCATTTGTTTCGATTTTACCCACTTGTGTCAGCCCGACATCAGTGAACTAAGCACCACACCAGAGAAGCCTACGGTCCTCTGAGCACATACCCACACACAGCCTCGAGTGCTGTAAGGATTATAGCCGTAGCTGCCAGTTTCTGTTAAGAAAAAATCTCGGGGCAGAAGGGCAGGTTGACCTAATCGGCAGGTCATTTGAATAGGTTTTGCAGTGGGGGCATGGCTAATCCTCAGCTGACAGTCCAGCCTAGAAATTTTATTTTTCTTTTTTCTTTTTTTTTTTTTTTTTAATCCATGATTAATGGACTTGACATCCATGCTCCCACAGCTTCTGCTAAACACAGAGTTCAGAGCTTATTGTTAAATACCACTGAGATCACAGAAAACTAAACTCTTATGACAGTGGAACGGCTGTGCCAGAGGGCAGACTTTTCTCCGAGACACGTATTGGATTACACCAGAAATATAACGCACAATAATAGGGCACGACAAAAAGCTTTGTGATTCTCAGGCCCCTCAATACCTTCATCCTTTAAAACACACTGACCTTTCTGAACGGAAAATAGATTGTGGGAGATAAGAGATGTAAAGAGATAACACCTTATCCAAAATTATACTGGGAAACCACATGCACAGAGAGTGTGTTTATCATATTTATGCAGAGGTATGTGCAATCAACTTGACCTTTTATTTCACATGCAATTACTAATCAAATTCTTAAAGTAATTTGACTGAGCGGTGGTTGGAGATCCTTTTCCTCCAGAGCTGGCAGCACAGGATGTGAGCTGAGATATAAGATTTGGAAATACATTTTAAATCCTGAAGACGTTTGGATCCAATTAGTATCAAGAGAATCACATGTTCACAGACAAGAAAAGAACAAAACAGAGACAGGAACCTATACTCTGAGGTATAAAACTTAATTTCCTACCTTCTGTACTAACTACATGCAGACTGTTCTAGCTGCTTCAAGGAGCTTTTCTAACCCTTTACTTTCTATAAAAAATCACTGATGAGTATTTCCCAATTTATACTTTCCTTTACATTTTGCACATAAACTACCAAGAAAAATAAAAAAGAAAAAGAAATAGAACACGTCAGTCTGTAAAGGGGTAGCAATGTCAGTTCATCAGGGACGCAGCTTAAACAGTTAGCTCTGTCTGAACTATCCTTGTTCCAGACCGGAAAGTATTTCAAGCCTTAATTACTGCAGTCTGCAAGACTGTGACAGATCTTTCTTTTTCATATGGGCATCTTGCCAAGACAAGATGAAGCATGAATTCCTCTTTTAAAAAGTCTATACTTAATTAGTGCCTTAGCTAACTTTATGTTGCTTCCATGATTCAATTGACTACTTTTTGCTCTGGCAAGCACACCCGTCTGCTGCAGTTTTGTGGCTCACAGGGTCAAACCTATTTTGCAGATATTTTCACTTTCTTTCCCCCTAGATGTAGAGAGGAAAAGAAACCAAAAATTTCTAACTTCCATGAGGAAAAAAAAAAAGCTGCTCCAGGTTTTCCTTAATATATCTCTATCCACTACTTGCCTTGCTGCTTCAATACGATGCTGTAGTATGCTGAAGCATGTTTACATCAACAGCTCGATGTGGAAAGAGAAATAAGAGAGGCAGAAGAGCCTAAGTCACTCAGAGGCTGAACACAAGCACGTTCCCCATTTGACACGCGCTAAGTTGAGCCCTATGCAGCTCTCCTGTCGAAAGCCCCAGCTAATGCCTGCCCGGTGAGGGTCTCCCACAGCCCGTCCTCGCGCACCAGCACAGCCCCTGCCGAGCCGGCCTTGCTCCCCCCAAACTCTCCTTTGGGGCAGGTGAAGGCAGTTTTGGGCAAGGAGAGCTGCCCTGGCCAGGACCTTGTCTCCAGCTTTGCGACCTTTCTCTCTCACAGTTACCAATCACCAGCTGAGCAGTATCTGGAATGAGTCCCTGCTTCCCCGCGCGTGCGTGTGTGCAGCCCAACTCAACCTGCCGTTGCACAGGTCAGTAGCTAGAGCAGATTTCAGGGAGCATTGGGTCGCATGACACAGCGTGATCAACTTTTACCTCAGCACAACACAAGGCAGTTACCAGCTTCACCAGTTGTCATATCCACCGCTTCCAGGGACGATGAACATCAGTTACAATAAAACACACCTCAATTCTGCCATTAGCTCAGGGTCTACAATGGCAACGTCTCTTCCAAGCACAATTTTCAGATGTCAGATAACACAGAAATAAACACCAATATTTACATAGTCTTTCTGTGTCAGGGCATTTTCAGATCTCCTATCCACAATGGGTTCCTTGCTATGAACATACCAAGTGTCTTTCTCCTCAAACCTTCTCTGGCAATCCTGTAGATGTTCCTGAAGAACCAGGAATGCTATCATTTCAGTGAAGTCTTTCATATGTGACCTTCCATTTTGCTATATTGGGACATTCACCACTTCTATACAATTTGTAGTGCTCCCGGGCAGGGATCTGGCACTACCCCAATAACAGCCACACAGGAGGGCATGGGGACAAGCCAGGAGGATCCAGTGCTCTGTTAAATTAAGTTGAAAAGTCAAATGGTGTCACTAGGTTCATGACCAAGAGCAAGTTATATTTGTGACATGAGGTCAATACCTCGGTTTCTTTTTTTTTTCTCTGTCCTCTCCTCTCACTCTGCTTGCTGTCTTAGCCTTTGATATCTCAGTGAAATGAGCATGACAGTTTACACATTTCTGTAAAAGTAAAATTAAATTAAGCTAAAATGAAATAAAATAAAATCAATTTCGGCTGCCTTCCTCCAAGCAGAGCGGATGCATCATGTGCTGCCTTCAGGAAGCCCGGGCCGGCTCACAGCACACGCCGCTGGCCGCACGCAACACGGCCGCTCTGCTTTCTGGCATGGACAAGGGTTTTTTCCTTGAAAGGAAATATTATTTTTGGAGAAGACAAAAAAGTCTAACGAAAATATCTGATTACATCCCTTACAATATCATTAGACCTAGTGCAATGCTATCCATTACCTTTAACAAACACACTCCACCTTGCTGTGTCCAGGAGACCGTTTGGGCCACTAAGGAAGCACAGAGTGCAAGAGTGACCTTGTAACACTATTAAAAACAGAAAAAGATGCAAATCACTGCTAAAAACTGTCTAGGGTTGGAGAGCAGCTGTGACAAGCGCTTCAGGGCTGCAAATCCCGCTCCCGGAGCCCTCAAGGGGCAGCAGCCTGGTGGGTCAGCCCCACTGCTCCCTGCCCCACATGTGCCGCAGGCTCCCGCATGGGGCGGGCGAGCGGCAGCCGGCACAGGCAGGGAGGAGCTCGGTTGTCTGCTCCGCTAACTCTCTGGCTTCATCAGCTCCGTGAAGGGGTCATTTAGGCGAGCCCGGAGAGCCGCCGGGTGCCCGGACACGCCAGGACCGATACGCGTCAAACCGCCGCCACAGGCCCAGCTGCGAGGCCGCGCGGGCCCCCCAGCTGCGCTCGGGAAGACTCCAGCAGAGCTGGGCCTCCCCGAGGCCTGGAAGCCGCCCGGGGCTTCACCGTGCTCTGCCTCGCACTTGGGGTCACTCTTGGGCCTGGATAAAAATAAATGCATGAAAGGGACCTGGGCAGCCCAGCCCTTGCGCAGGAGCCACACATGCAAAGGGATCCGAAATAGTCTGCACAAACAGGTAGCTGGCCAGAAAACATGAGAATGGCCTCCTAAACCTCCATATCCATGTAAAAGATGAAATATTAAGGCCTTTAATATTAAAATATTTGATTAAATTAATATTAATTCAACATTAAAATTTAAAGAGTTTCATATTCCATAAGAAATTCACAGTAAAACTACCAATAGAGATTTAAGGTGTGAAACTAATTATATGAGACCATTAAGCAATGCCTCAAAAAGCAATCTGAAAAGTTTTCAATGATAAAGGCAAATTAAATAATTTTGTTTACAAATAGCAGTATTTATGCAAGTTCTCATGGGAAAGTGAGTTTGCCCCCCCCCATCATATTTATTTCAATATATGGTAATAAAACATTAACATATCTGTCATTCCAATTCTTTAATACACATATATAGTCCTGCCTCTAAAATATTCATGGTATCAAAACTATTTATTAACGTTTCAGTAGTTTTCTCATGCCAAAAAATCTCATACCAGCACAGAGGAGTAAACCTTTCAGTTCTTTCTGCGACTATTGCATAAAACCCTCTTAGAAAAGTTGACTTACTGACAGCTGAAGACAAAAGCTTTGATTACACTCAGTTCTCTCCTGACACAAAGCAATGGGGAGAACAGAGAGTTTTTCAAGCGGCTCTATTCAACTTCTGTTACCATTTTCAAGACAGAAAGTTAACTTCTTGAGGATGTAGTTTTGCTCCCCATAATCCTACCTGTATTTCTTCTATAAATATTGTTCTTAACAGTTCATTTTGGTAACGCAAGACTCACGTAAAGTATGAGCAATGGACTTTGTGCAGCTAGATTTTCTTATAAAATATTCTCCCTTTTCTTTTGTCCTTTCTCAGCTATTCTTAGTGCCCCAAAAGCCACAGACAGAACATAGTCAGTTCTCTCCTGATCTGACACGCTAGTCTATAAAGTTACCACGCAGAATATCTTACACTATATGACAGGGGACTCGGGCTTAAATTATTTCTCTAATAACATGAAAATCTAGACCTAGACCTTGTTTGTCTAAGCAACAACACTGAACTAAAATGATGCATCGGGTTCCATAATTAGATAAAGCCATTGTTTGGAAGCAGACAATACCTGCTTACAGTTCAATAAACAGCTTGTCACAGTTGCTTGGTCAGAGCAGACCTAGATGTCAATGGAAACACTTAGCACAGAAGTAGTGAAATAAATTGGTCTCCTGAGTAAATAAAATGAGCAGCAATGTGAATATGCCTCATCAGTATCTTGAAAGATTTTAATTTATAAAGGCTTTGTAAATAGTGTTTTATATCCACTGACATTTAAGGAAATGCCTTACCTCCTCCCATGCTTTAGAAGAAAAACTTAACAACGATCTTTGCTTCAAATGTTTTACAGCTGTAGATACATTCCTGATTTTTAAAAGTTGTGTATCCGTGCATGTGCTATATATCCCCCCACACATACATAAGCTGCCCTGCTAACAAGCATGAATACCCAAGTACAAAGTTCCTATTAATACTGCAGTCATTTGCAGACATCTTTGTTATTTCTGGTCTGTGTTTGGACTGATGAAAAACTGGTAGACTGTGTTTTCTCGAACATTTCCCAAACCAAGGAACGCTGACAACGTTAGTATTTGCATGGAAATAGTTTGCTTAACCCTAAATTATATTTTCAATTTAGGGCATTAATCCGTGTACGTCTAGCAAAACAGGGGGTGGGTGGATGGAGAACAATAGCATTAGCAAAATTGTATGTATTCTCAAAAGAATTAGAGGAATACATCTGTCTTGCTATTTGCTTTATTGCTCAAAATATGTTTTTCTGACATTTATAAAAAGGGAGAAAAAATATATTAGGTTTCAAGTCCAAAACAATTAATCATGTAAAATTTATTGATTTTTTTTGAAGTACCTCTTCAAAATTCATAACATGCTTTTTTCTAAAATACTATTATTTTATTTCAAAGCTATTTATATGTGACTTATTGAGCTGACTTTTACTTTTCACTCTCACTGCATCTCTGTGCCCTTTGCGCTAAGTGTATTACTAACTTACCACCATGTTTTTCCGTTCTTTCTAATAGGAACTTAAACCACTCCATTTCAGATGAAATGCAAGACTTCCATGCACCAGCACAAAGCAGCATCAAGTAAATCTGCCTGCCTCTTCATTGTTATTTTTAGAATTATTCTCTCAAATTTTCAAGTTATTACTTCCCCCCTCCCACTAATTCAGCCTATTCTGCAGTCAAACACCAAACTCATTTTACTTGAGAACAGCTAGTGCTATTTCTCTTTCCTAAGCGAATCTCAGAGCCCAAGTCAGGCTCAGGTAATTACGGGCAGGTTTATTAGAATAGACTAGGTAATTTCAATAGACATCTCGGCAGGAAGGGAAGAGCGGCGCGTTACCCTGGAATACAGGCGACAAGATCATTACAAGCTCCCTGTGCCTCCCTTTGCACCTCAGTACTGTTCTCCTACAATTTGAGTCCTTTTTATATTCAAAGACAAATGTCATAGTTTCAGTTCCTCTCACACTTTCTGCCTTTACTATATAAGAAAATTGATTCTTTTCTGCACATGAAGGTTTGGCTTTAATGACCCTGATACTGCCCAAGACACCTTTGATTAGCTCATCCGTATCTCTTCATAGCCCCTGAACCTACACAATCAGTTTGGGGCAGCTTGACTTTACCTGTTTTAGAGGCATATTTCTATTAAATTGTTGCCACCTTTCCCCACTCTCCCTCCCCAAATAAATGCCAATACTAGATGATTCTCTCTAGCTACCATCCTAGTTTGTTGAACCTGGAACAAGCAGAAATTCCCTACCCTGAAATTACACATAAGTTTGAAAATGGAAGGCAAAGTAACAAGTCATTTTTCCAGCTATTTCCACTGCTTTCATTTTTATAAACACACAGAGATAATGCACAACTCTCCAGCATCACCCCCTCTGTATCCCATATCACAAAAACCAACTCCAGGAGGGTTAAGGCACAACTCTGGTAACAGAGGAAGAGGAAATGGCATCGAGTCAAGAGACAGGGGCACGTGGCCACATGCAGTGTCCTCTGGAAACGCCCTGATACCCAGGCATAAACACACACATTTAGTATGACTGTTTGCAGGGAGTTCACAAGACAACAACAGTGTTCCTACAACACACAATTTAATTGTTAGTGGTTCTGTAAAGCACAGAAACATCCACAGCTTAAGATCACCAGGCATCAGGGCTAAATGAAGCTATTCCTCGTGCAGAGCAAGACAGGAGAGCCCTTGGTAAAGGTCAGTCCCTTCCTTGCTTTCTAAGTTAGACAACAATGTCATGCAGCTGCTTAAATCCTTTTCCCATTTTTAATCAATTTGAAATGGAGGGTTTGCCATGAAGTGACCATATTCATATTTCCAGTAATTTCTTTTGGGAGATAAGCAATGCTATCCAACCAAAAAAAAATTTAATCCCGTTTTCCCCATTTTTAATCCATTTTCTGACTTAAAAGGTGGAAAAATCAGAATTCTGTCTTCAGTTCCCCTGAAACTTTCCTAGGTTTGAGCACCAATTCAACTTCAAATAACAGTAGTAACGTTACTGGGTAATATCACTAAACTAGCATGTAAATTGGTCACGATGCATAGTTACTGAAGTCCTAAAATGCATTTCACTGATCTAGTTGCAAGTCTGCTCTTGCAGCCTTCATGTTCTCTTAACAGGACTTTGTTTTAACATTGCAAATAAAGGGAAACTCTTCTTGGTTCAGGCTATGTTTCTTCAGGTAAATGAACACCAAAATAGGAAAAAAAAAAATTGTTAATGTCACACGCTGCCTGAATGAAGTCACTATGCCTCTTATCACACAGCAGAGCCAAGAAGTACATCAATAAAGATGTATTATTTTAGACTGTCATTGTGGTTATTAGGCTAATGTATTCCAGAAGTGCGGGAGAAGGAAGAGTTCTCTTACAATAAGGCTGTGGTTCTGCAGGTCTCGCTGAACAGAAATGCTGTAGCAGAGCTCCAATTTGCAGGAGCCTGCAGCAAGGTTGCATTTACAATAAGGTCAGTAAAAAACGGCAAACACATTAGCAAGTAAGCTACTCCCATAAGTGTATAACACTTTTTTTCCATCAATATTTTGTGGGAATTTAGACCACAATGGTTTTATTATTTTATAAATCTAGGTTAGCATGTGTATAATGACATGTCAGTTCCTGTGCAGTGTCAGTATAAAATGCCAGTTTTGAATTCAACCAGGCATGTTATTAAAATGAAAGATTCTGACTGACATTTCCAAGGAACATTAGTTCTTCCGTAAGGAACTCGGACCTCCCAGTAACCCATAAATAGAATGAAGTATGGCCATTGTGGTGGCCAACAGCCCTCCTACACAGCCTGTGAAGCACTGAGTCATTCCCCAACACATCAAGTATTTAGCCCAAGAACCATTCTGTCCTTTCAACATACCAGCGAACACCATTGGAGAAGTATTGGCCATCACCAAATGAAAAGCCCATCAGCACTTTCAGTTGTGAAGCACACAGCAGCCAAACCCACGTGTAGGGTAACAGCTTTATCAAGCAGGCTTGGGTAGCATAAAGCCTTAGTAACATGTGGGAAAGTAACACGTAATTATCTTAATCATTTTACATTTCCCTTTACCTGATTCACAAGCTAGCAGTCTAATACTGACTCTGCCAAAGTCAGCCTTGATCCCAGTTGACTGAGGATTTTTCACCACAGAAAACTTTTGAAATGATATTGAATAGAAATTATTATAACCATAAAAAAAGATATTAGAAGAGTCATCAGATACTACAAAGTGCCACAAAACATACTTCTCTCAAATTCTACCTAAAAAGAGGCATATAAACCTTATTCAATAAGTAGATTAATGCAGCACGGCAGCATTATCTTTGGTGCTGCATACACCATCTGGCCAGGGAGACAAAAACCAGCCCATTACCTGCTGCAGCTCTGCTGCTGATGGCCAAGCCGAGAACAAGAGGTCAAAGCAAGGGGAAGCAGCTCTAGGGCTGCCCAGGTACAGCGGCTTAGTTCTGAAAATAGAAACTTGGAGCCAGATCACAGCTTTTCAACAGGAAAGGTAACATCTCACTTGCTGAGGCAGGTGACAGGTTCTAAGGAAGGTTTAAACAGGACTTAGGAGATGCTAGCGGTGCTTCAAGTGCAGTGAACAAGAATCTTGTTCCAGGTCTCCCCTGAAGCAGGAAATTCATACTTCAATAATTCATTTCTTAAATATTTATATTTTTCTCTAATCCATTTTCAAGCCATTACCCTGCAGACACATGAGCAAGGTACTTGTCTTCCCCGCACACCTTCCCTGAAGGAAGGTAAACGGGCTTGGAATTCCACTATCGCCTGCATGCGTCTTCTTGCAGAGCTGAAGAGACATTTACATAACAAAGTGTTGACATGAGTACTTGAACCAATCCATCAAAAACTGTCACAACAAGCCAGTGGTTAGTAACGCTACCATTTACTTTAAGCAGCTAATATTATGAGCAGCAGGCTGCTCCATCAATTCCAGCTTTCAGAGAGAGTTTAGCGCAACGCTGAGTAGACGGTGTTGCAAAATACAAGTGTGAGCCCTACAAGACAGACAAGACTCATCGTTACAAGCTATGACAGGGAGCAGCATGAATGCCATCACAGAGCAGTCAAGGATAGCAAGCAGGACTGTTTCCACCATCAACCAATGGTACTTCCACTTTTTATGGGGAGAGTCAGGTGTTCTTCAGCCTGCTCCCATTTCACTCAATCGTGGCAGCTGTACCTGCATTTATGGCCCCTATCACTGGGAAAGCACCACTGCCCCTTTGGAGGACATGACTTTTCATTCTCATAACTGAGTTGTTACAGCTATGAAAGCGGCCTCAGAATTCAGTCTTCTCTTTTGGAGCTCCCCAATCTACTCAGGTCCCGGGTTTCACAGTGCGACTCTGGCACAGGCCGAAGATCACAGTTCTGCCTTGCCACGGGGCTGCCTGGCACAAACTCCCATGACTTCTTTACAATCCAGCTTGAGGCACCACAAGACTAAGTGCATTTTTACAGTCTTTAGCGATATATATAAAAAAAATGCCAGTAAGCAATTAAAGAGTTGGTTTATTGTTAGGGTTATTGGACTGGGGGAACAGAGAGGAGCATCTTCACCAGGGAACAAAATATCATCATTTTAAAGTCTAAAACATACATGTAGAAAATTTAAATCACTCACTGCAGTGGAAAATTACTGATCACTAGTGTTGATTACCACTGTAGTTTTGCAAAAAGCTTGAAGATTAAGAGACGTTCACTGCTCATCTTCCGTCAGGTGCCTCAAAAGGAAACCACGAGAAGCGACACACAATGAGAAACAGCAGGTAATACCATATGAGACGCCTTATTAAAAACATAAAATGCCTTTCACTCTTGCTTTTATTAAGCCTACTTTTCAAGCCAAATGAAAGTTAGGCGAGCCAATTAGAATACAAGTCACGTCCAACTCTTTCATTATCCGCGTCCTGCAGCACGGTAGCCCACAGAACACCTTTTGAAAGCTCCGGAGTGACGGCAGCAGGTTGAATATAATGAACGATGTTACAAATGGGGACACGAGACGACAGGTCTGGTGAAGAAGGAGTCTCCTGGAAACTGTACGGCTGTAATTACTGAGCACTGGTCCTGTCTCAGTTGGCTTCAAACAGGGGTAACCGCCTTCAGCAAGTTCTATTTCCTCAGCTAGCTAAAATGAAACCAGTCAGAGGCGCAAATATTTATGACACATAATACATAACCAAAGTCATTGTCTGCTTTTATTACTCTATTTTTGTTGCAGCTTTAAAGTCTCCCAAATCAACAGCACAAGAGAATTAAACAGTAAAGAGCTGAATTATTTTTAAATTAGACTTCCAAAACTGAAAACGTTGAAGTCTTATTTCTAGGAAGATAAAACACTCTTGTTTTGAGCCCTACATTTGCCTGTCACAATTTTTCTCAATAATTCGTTATGTTCATCAAGAACATGGAAGCAAACAAGAGATGAGAGGATCCTGTGGCTCCTGCAGCTCCCAGGCCAAGGGAGGCAGGCTCCTTGCCCAGGCCAGGGGCAGGCAGGAGCACTTCCAAGCACAACAAGCATCATGTGTGGCTATGTGGCCCAGGAGGAGAGCTGCAGGAAGCTGCAAAGGCCAGGAAAGCCGGGCTTAATCCAGGTTTGCCCACTGCTGGCCACTGCATCTCAAAAACAAGCTCACTTGGACTTCACAAGCGGAACGACTTGGGGAGTAATCCTCAACAAAACTGTTTGCATAGCAGGGGATTGAACATGGTCACCATAAAGCCACAATGTCTTCTGGAACGACTGTCAGTTACATAAAACACCATGGGGCCAAAACACTAAAATTCATGGTCAAACCATATGCAGGACGGGTAGATCAGCGAATACACCACAACAACTAGGAAACCGCTGACAAACAGATCATAACCAGATAAGCAGATGTCAAAATGAGAGAGAATATTATCTTCTGTTTAAATTATTCCTGTTATTACCTGCATGTATCACTCCTGTTTCCTCCTCTCCCAAACTCTTTTTGTAGAGAAATCAGGAAAAGCATCTTGAGAATTCACAACACTAGTGATAACCATTAGATTGCGCAAGAGAAAAGAAAATTCAAGTTACTGCATTGTCATTTCTTATCTTGATACCACATTCTTTCATGGTCAATTACTTAAGAATAAAGCACAAAGCAAAATATAATAGGTTCAGAAAGGTGCAACAAAAGGTATTACAAGTTTGGAAAAAAATCTCTTTATAATGAGCAATTAAGACAAAGGACAAAATTTAGCTAGTGAAGAGAAGGATAGAAGAAGACAGAATATGACATATAAAATAATAACTGGAAGAAGGGAGGTCAGCCAGGTGCACTCGGGCAGCTAACTTTTCAATCTTTCCAAAGACTTTGTATCACACAATTCTCCCAATGATATTAGATGGCAACACACTTTAAAGAGGTCAAAGCAATATAGAAAATGAGTTTTCAAAAGTTACTGCACCGGTACGTGGGTTGTACCTGCGGCACATTGCAAACCCCATGCCATCGCCCCGGCTCGCTGCAGTTCACTCTTGGAAGGCTGCGGTGGTGCCGCAGGCGCCGGATCCACCACGCGGCAGTTGCGGAGCGGCTCTCGCGCGGCGGCGGCCACGAGGGGACAGTGCCCAAGGCACGGCACCCAGGGCACAGCATGTGCAAGCTGCAGTGGGATGGAACCACAGCTCTACCAGCAGGGTAAGTTCCAGGGGAAACTGGAAGGAGGCCCGAGCAATGGAAGATGAGCGGTGTTAACTCTGGACACCCAAGGAGGCACGAGCAGAGCAAGGCTCACGCGCGAAAGCAACATTCCCAAACGTTCACATTCCCCAAACCTTCAAGTCTCTCATTCTCATGTCAGTATTGGAACTGCTGGGTACCACCCAAAAAAAGCAGCTCCTGGGTGTCCCAAGGGGCTGCTGGGGCCTCGGGACCTGCAGGACACAGGAACAAGAGTCCATTTGTGTGACTACTTGTTTCTAAGGGGCAGGAGGACTGAGCTGCTGGGTGCCGATTGCGTTGCAATGCAGAAGCCAAACACGTGGGGAAGGTCCAGCCCATGTGAACAAGAGCATCGTCTAACCATGGAATAAACCATTAATCTAACCATGGGCTGCACCAGCCAGACGTCTGTGGACCACTTGTTCTGTGCAGCTGCTGAATCATAAGCAGCTCTTAGATGCAGCTCCGCATGCAAAAAGCTCTCATACACAACAGGCACGCACTTTCCTGATAAGGATACCCCATCTGTCTGCCGCCCAAGCAAAGCACTACAGGATAAAAAGAAAAGCCTTGAAGTAAGGCAAAGAAAACAGCAACCGTTAGTAAAACTTAGCACAAATACATAAAAGCAGGGAAAAGCAAAGCTAGCTGTCAGTACAAAGGCTCTACCTCATCCCCAGAGGCTCGCATCTTACTATTATTGTAACGACGGTGCCCTCAAGGCCCGCACGCCGCAACCGCCCTTCTGCCTTTTTTAGCAGCTGCCTGCCCTCCATCACACCTATTACCACATTACATCCTCCCCAGGCCGCTCTGAACACTCTCTATCCGCCGCGTTGGGAACAGGCCATTTCACAAGGAGGGCAGAAGGCAGCCGCGCTGCGCCGGGAACCGCGGCACTTGCTCAAGTTAACCGCGCTGCACACAGCTGTGTCGGTGCTGCCGGCGCCGCGGCACCGCCGCTGCCCCACGCCTGCCTCCCGCACGGGCGGGAACGCGGGAGACGCGCGGCAATATCCGATTCCCAGAGGAGCACATGGCCGGAATAACAGGGCATGTGGGAAGGGACACCCGTGGAAGTGGTGTCACGGCGAGGCATCCCAGCAGGAAAGGCCCTGTGTCCAAGAGCTGCCCGCAGGACCTGGCCTGGCCAGCTGCTCCGTGCAGCGGGGAGGCAGGACAGGAGCCAGCTGCCCGCACCGCTACAGCTCGTCCTGTGTCACCAGGCAGCTGTGCGGCACGGTCCCCTCGCTAAACCCACCCTGCTGAACCTGCTGCTAGTCCAGCTCTGAGTTCAGAGGGGCTCGGCGTGTAGGTGAAGACAACGGACTGCTGTTTGACTTCAATTCTGCCATCTGCAAGGAAGGTGCTGTGAGCAGGACATCTGAATGTGCTCTCCAAAAAGAGAAAGCAAAACAAAAAAATCTGTCTTCCTGCAGAGGCTGTTCAGCACAAATGCAGATAAGACCTAAGGTGCAGTACAGCTTCATTCTGAACAGAGACACCAGCTGATTTCAATCACTGGTTCCTAGATAAAATATTCAAATAAGTGAAGTGACAAAGAAGATTGAGAATCTCTTGCATGCCGATAACAGTGTGCGTCATGCCTGGTTACTGAGCACATTATTAACACACACACATTCCCAAGGATGAAGATTTCACGTCCTGCTATATGATATGGAAGTTTGGATTTTTTTTCATATGAAAGGAAATCATTAAAAGCATTTGCTACGGATTTTTGCTGACTAGAATTCTTTATGACTGCCATACATGGAAGGTGAAGGGTTTTCTGCTAAATTGATTCCTAATTGTACCCCATCAAATACAACAGAACCATCTATCAGCAAAATGCTGTCTGCTACCATGTGATTTTCATTGCATGAACCATTTTATGCAAGACTTATGGAAATTTTAGCTGAAAGCAAGAATTCAGGCTCCTGCTTAGGGGCTTCTGGAGTTGCCTTCTCAGCAGGAGTACCGGAACACTTGCACAACGTGCTCTGCAACACGTTCTCTAAGGCTGTCAGCCCTCTCATTGACAGCTTCAATGGGTTAACCAAAAAAGGAAAATAGAGTACAAAGATTGTCTAAATATATTTTAACATACCTGAACTATACTTGTAAATATTTATTTGATGCCACTTAAGATCCTCAGATGAGGAAGAGATTTTTCTTAAAATAATTTCTCCAAATCCACTTAGACAAAAGTTTGCATCCATTTCTGATCAAAAACTTAGTGTGTTCCCAATTGCATCCTGTGTAGGTTTGCCCTACTAAAACTCACACGAAGGAAGTGATTGCAATCAAATTTTGAGCACAGATTCTGAAATAAAAAAAAAAAAAAACAGAAAAATACAGACAATAATTACTACTATCAGTCTATTCAGACAGTACTATCTTTTATCTGCAGACTGCCTGCAATGCTCACAGTAATGACTCGGTAGGCAAGGCAACAAGCAATATCCTCTCCAACTTGGTTCTTAGTTAAAGAGTTGCCTTGCCTATACACTACATCACTTACATTGTTCATACCAAGCGTGCACGCTGCCAAGGGTGCTAAAGAATTCAGCATCTGTTACGTATCTTTCCCTTATTTAGGGTAAACAGTGCGTATTTACCAAGAACCCCGTCTCTGTTGATTAACCACCCTGCTTCTCCCTCCCTCCCCCATTCACAATTCCCTTCCATAGAATTTCTGTCTGGACTACATCTCTGCCTGCACATGCACCATATGGCACAGTGATACAAATGAGATGAGACTAAGTTAATTGGTCATATTAAAGCACATAAAGCAGACTTTTAAGCTTGATTGTGAACATTTCTGCACCTATGCAGAAGACGCAG
The DNA here is from genome assembly GCF_003342845.1 of Nothoprocta perdicaria. NCBI lineage: Eukaryota > Metazoa > Chordata > Aves > Tinamiformes > Tinamidae > Nothoprocta > Nothoprocta perdicaria. Next base: position 5,425,770 of record NW_020455205.1, on the reverse strand, counting down.
GTGTTGCCTGAGCCCTGGAAGCCGTTTGCCAGGGGAAAGCAGAATTCCTTCCCTATGGGATACGTGAGTGCTGCTCACGGGGCTTGGGTGCGCTCTGCTAAATCAACACATCCCCACACTCAACTGAGCATTTCCCAAAGAAATCTGAGAAAAAACATAATCTGACCCTTTAGCACCACTCTAATATGGAAGCTGTATTAACCCCACACTTTATAAGAGATGATTTTGTATCTATTCAAAGCAAAGAGCAAGTATTAAATACCTTTCTAGACAAAAAGTCCTCATGATATAGTAACAAATAGCAGAAATACAAAGCTCTTGAGCGTGGATGTATACGAGATGCTGGTGTGCTCCCTGCTGCTTGTGCGTGGTGTTGCTCAGCAATTTGTATGGAACTTGCTTCTTTTAAATGAAAACTTAGACTAGACTTGAGGTCATAGAGCAACCGCTCAGTCTCAGAAAGCATGACCAAATCCAGCATATAAACATACGTTTTATGATTTGTTACCTTCTGGGAATTCACACAGTGGACACACGAGTTTTTAATTTCAGCTCATAGAACACCAAGTATAGTAACTGTGGAGGGAGATAATGACAACTTCTTGTAACAAAACCTCATATGAACTGTCACTACTGCTGTTTGTATGTTCTGTATGGTTTGCAAGTTTCCTCTTGGAAACTTCTTCAAATCCCTCAATATCTCTAAATCCTTTTTCACACTAAATCATAAAAATTATTCCCTGCTCCTTGATACTTTTGCCTTTTCACCCCCTGAACTTTGAACAATGAGAGGTTTAGACATAATCCTGAGTGATTCCAGAAGGTCAGTATAGGGTTACTTATTCCTGGCTTTTCAGAGCGGACCCTATAGGTAGTGGGGACGCATGGACGCCCTAAGGGGGAAGCCCAGCGGGAGGGGGTCCTGTTGACCCCAGTGCTACCAGCGACCCGGAGCTGCTCCTGGCCGCACGATGCCGACGCCACCGGGGCTCCCACATCGGGACAGCGCCAGCTAAGGAGGTGCCAAAGGAGGTGCCAGCCCTTGCCCTGCAGCAGAGCAGCCCAAACGGGGCTGGGAGGCGCGTGAGCCCGGTGAGCTCGGGCTGCCCACAAATGCGAGTTCACCAGGTCGGCTTGTGACCGAGAGAAACATTTGGGCGTGAAGCGCTGCCCGAACAGGCCAGCTTGGGAACTCAGCCCAAGATCCGTCTCCTCTTAGCTCCTTCCTGGGCACAGGGAAAGGGAATTTCACAAATTCCCCGTGTCACTAGACAGGACAGCATCCAAGCCGCACCTGACTCCGGGAGCTCTTTCCTCCTAATGGGAATAACCCGCCGGACCCCGGCTATGGCCTAACAGCTTGGATCAAAGGGGACAAAAACCAGTTGCTGCTCTCCTGCTGATCTGGAGTTCGTACTGCAACACAGATAAAAAGATATTTGTTTTCCCTCATTATATGAAGCTTTCTCAAAAAAATAAACAACTGTAGCATAACAGAAAGCTTCATCTTTTTCCTAATGGGAACTTGCTTGAATAAGAGTTTTTAAAGAATTTATTGCAACGTGACTATTCCACTGAGAATGATTTTGAAAATCTGTGTAAAAACAAGTGTGAGACTTGTACAACTTTTAATATTTTCTACTCTCTTAAAAGCACAACCAAGGCAAATAAAAGTTTAAGCAAAAAAAACCATTTTAAATGAAAAACCATGATTAACTTATTAAGACCCATTAAGTGTATAATTACAAGGATTCTATTACATTAAGATACCAATTTCTTTAAAGCCAGAAATAATACCTGCTGAAACTTTAATTATTTAAATGAGAAGAGAAAGAGGCATGTTATCTTCTCTGACAAAGATTAAAATCAATTTAATTGCTTCTCTGCTGCACTGACATGATTCTTGCTGTGAGTCAAGCAACCAAAAAGGGAAATTAATACAGCAGCTGTTAATCAAGTGATATTTGTGTGCTCCATCTTATTATAGCAGGGGAAAGAATAACTGCTACTTTGGAGAGTTTGGCCACACTGTATTTCAGAGAATTTTTTTGCTTCAAAGAGCACCTTTACTTAATTTGAGCTGCAGGCATCTCCAGGTGACACGCAGCCCGAGAAAATTGTATGTTACATTGTCTGATCCCCTCGCCAAAATTGTTCTGCCAAGAGTAAGGTTTGTTTCAAATTAAATTCACCCTTGGGTATGTGACTTGCTAGCATGAAATTACCAAGTCACACCAAAAAGGGATAAAAATACAGCTGGAGGAAGGGGTTGCCTATGAATCATAATATATTTTTAAGGAAGAAGGCAGGTCAAAAATCAACAATTTCAGTAAAATTAGAACATGCATCTGAAAACATGTAACAGCTGAGCACGCAGCACAACCCAAGGCTGCTGGCTGTCGATTTAAACATTTTTATCCTTGCAGTGCCTTTGTTAAACCTCTGCACCAAGTGAATATTCAGCAACATCTACAGTCAACAAATTAATGTATCTGATTGTAAGAAAAATGGTATTGTGAAATATTTATGAGTTCTGCAATACAAACCCGTGTGGTGCCTCATCATCTCTTATCAGCCCTTGTTAACTTTACAGATGATGAGAAGCACCAGAATAACTGAGGTTGTCAAAACTAATAGATCTCAGAGACTTGGCACCAGCACAGCTCAGTTCCCTTCCCCAGTCCAGTTTTAGGGAATTTTAACCCCCTCACTTCCCACCCTGGAGAACCACCAGCTTCCATCACCTGCCGCTTCAGTCACTGCAGGGGCACGGGGAAACTTGGGGGCGAGAACTTACATTACCGACCCAATAACAGACAAATATCAAGTAACTTGACACAAATAAAATTCAAAGCCCAAACTGAATCGTATTTGAAACTGTAGGACAGACAGAGAGCAAAACTAAGATATAATTAGGGGAGAAGTGTCTTTCTTGGAACAAAATGGGTATTTTGTTCATGTTTGGTAACGCTTTCAGTTGCAGACCTAATTGCTAAATTCTTGCTAGCAACGCACCAGCAAGCATTAAATAACTAGTTAGCAAGTTAAATGAGCATTTTTAAGCTGCAAAACTGGTCTGAGTTAGGTTTATTCCAAAGATTCAGCATATGGAGTCAAGTCTCATCCTTCAAAATGATTTATCCAGTCTCCTCTTATCTGGAGCCTTAGCTAAGATTATCTGGTCACTTTGCCACCCCTTCTCTAACCGACCACATTACTAGCACATTGTTGAGACCACCACAGTATTTTCAGTATGGCCAAAAGCCACTGAAATAGATCCCAAAGGCAAACATTGACTAAAAAGGGGAGCTGGGTGGCTACAGGCTTCGGCACTAGTGGCTCGGCAAGGATGCTTGCTGTGATTAACCCATGCTTACTGCTCTACCAGTGACATCTCCAGCAGGTCCACCTCTTTGCCTCAGTTAACTTCTGCAAATTGCAGGTTACTGTTACCTGCAAATGATGGACGAGTTAACATTTTTAAAAGGGCCTAAGGTTTGAAAACGCACACAACAGCAGCCACTGGCTCTTCAAAGAAAAATGAATTTTTTATGATGCCCATGGATGTGTAATTCAACCCTGTGCTAGAAGACTGCACTCTACCTTGTACGTGAGACACACTGCACAACAGAAGTCAGAGGAGAAAAGCACCACCTTGAAAGATAGATAACAACTGTGAAAAACATGTATACAGCAAGTTCAAAGACCTGCAAACGCTGTAGACTTACAGAAAGAACAACTATAATAATATTCCAAGTCCTGACAACCCTAGATACAGCTACATAAACAAGTTCCACCTGGGAGGTTAAGGGTGGGATTAGAGCACACTTGCTGCTCTATAGTATCTCCCAAACGTATGCTTTTATTGCACAGAAAATGCAAAGCAGCTTTGCATGTTCTTTGTCCGGTCTGCAAACTCAGCTATATCTGACTCTCAAACCAAGCTCTCCATCATGAAAAACACATGCATCTGAAAAGGTAACAAGAGCAGATTTCTTCATCCAGGTATTGTACCATACTGGCAAACAAGAACCAAAATGCAATTCAGTGCAATGTAAGGCCACCTGATGCAAGAGGATGCAAAAATGGCCTCACCACAGGGCTATGCATTGAAGAGGCATTTAAATCTCATTGTGCCTGATCACATTGCACTATTTGGGCATATTTATAAATAGCTAGAAGGAAACATGCCCAGTGCTGCTAATCCCCAACACATAGCAAATGGTTTCACCATAGCGAAACTGCATCTCAAAGCCAGAGTCTCTGCAGGAAGAGGCCACGGCGGCCACTTTTGCCACCGTGCTGAACGGGAGCAGCTCCACACGGAGCACGGGAAGCAGGGCCTGCTTCCCAAAGCAGCCTGGAGCTGCAGGAGCAGCTTTGCAAACGGCCTGAACCCCTGGCCAGAGTCTGCAACTTGCCCTGGGGCTCTGGGACACCTTCCTTGGCCAGGCCAGAAGTCAGGCCGGAGCCGCAGCAAAGCTTTCCTGGAAGAAAGCACTTCCCAGAAAATGCCACCTGCACCAGGAAAGCTTCTGTTTCAACAAGCTGACACTTCCTGACATTTGTTTGGTTGAAAACTCCCAGCTAGCTTTGTGACTGTAACGTTAAATCTGCTCTACAAAAATAAACATTTACAGAGAGCTACACAGTACAAATTTGGAAGAGTGTTAATTACAGCTAAACACGCAGAGCATATGTCTGTTACTAATGTATATTAAAAATAGTTAAATATAGCCGTTTGTTTCCCATCACCAAGCCACGGAACAGCCCACGCGGAGTGAGGGGCAACGCAAGGGCCAGGAGGCGCGCGGCCGCGCCGGGCGGTCACGCAGGCAGGAGAGCAGCCGCTGCCGCTCCATGCCGGGAAAGCTTGTGGGTTCTTGGGAAGCAGCTTAACACACGGTTTTATTCTACATGCAGCATTTAATTTTATTATAGATGCAGCATTTATTATGCTGGAAGGGCTGCTCCGCGTCAGCAGGGACGGCTGCTGGAAGCGCGTCGAAAGGCCCAGGAACTCTCCCCTCCAGAGGGACAGGTCGCTCTGAGCTCTGACGCACACGGAGCAGCTCACAGTAACGGCCCCAAACGCCTCATGCCTGCACCGACCGGAGGCTCTCATCGGTGTCCCCAACACTCGAACCGGCCCTTTCCCCCTCGGATGCTCAGGCGAGATGCAGAAGCGAGGCCAGGCCTGGCAGAGCAGGCACTGCTCCACCTGCCTCCACCCTAGGCTGGGTTTTCCTCCTTGGACTAGATGCCTGTGCGTAGAGGCACAGCCCTTGTTACAGTAAAAGGAATTAAGAGCAGTCAAGGATGATCAGAACCCTGGCTGGGTCATTCCATTATATTAATTACTTGCATACATGTCGTTTTTTCAAGTGTTGGCTATAAATTTAGAATAGATATACACAAAAGCAAATGCAATAAATTGAATTTGACATTCATAACTAATGGCTATCAAATTCTTTTCGCTAATGCTACAGAGAGAAGTTGTAAGTAGTAGTAGTAGAAAAAATATTTGTTCCTGTACAAAAAATTAAAATTTAATATTGTTCAAGCAAACCTCATTGAGGTTTTATCACATTTTGCCCTTGCTGAATAGTCTCAGCTTCAGCAGCTGCTACATGAAATATAACTGTCACCACAGTGAATAAATAAGCAACTAGTGCTATAATGCAGCTGCCCCCAATAACAGCATTAGTATAAAGCCTTTAGTGGTAACCACAGCCCAAACCAGAAATGCTTTCTGACTTATAAAGACGTGCTTTCATGTCATCAAACAGCCCGGTCCGTAGGCTATAAAGCGTATGTACCAGAGCTTATCATCGATTTTTCCTTCTTCAGAGAGCACAGAAAAGAGCAGGTACCCGGCGCGCTGCCGAGCTCGGTTTCCTCCCGACGAGACACCTCTAATGAAGAGCACGAAGTGGCGCCACTCCGTCCCGCGGCGGCACAGCCCAGCTCGGCTCGGCCCTGCCGCCCGGCTCCTTCGCGCCACCTCCTCCTCCTCCTCCCCCAGGCACGGGGCAGCGCAAAGCTCCCGGCCTGCACGGGCTCCGGAGCATCCCAGCCAGCAGCCACGGCCCCTTCCAGCGGGAAAACCTCCTATGGATCCTGTTTTGGAAGCTTCGGGAGCAGCAAACCCACACAGGCGGGCAGCAATGCAGCAAGCTCACATTTAGGCAGCCCGAAAGAAAACATTATGTGCCGAAGAACCACTTCGGTTGTTTTAAATTTAATATGTGGTACTTACTTTGTTTTAAATATTTTAAAACTTTTCCTATGGGATCTTATTTAAATATATTCTCTATTCTTCAAGCCAAATTATTTCCTTGTTAGACAAGCTCTTTTCACAGCAATGAGGCACAATTCTTTTATAAGGTCACCCTCTGTGAAACTGCCCAGAGAGGAAACATTAACAAGGAGCTGCTCGGCATCCTACGGAAACAATAACATAAAAATAACATTACAAAAAATTAGACAAGCAAGAGCCAGGGTGGAAGTCTTGCTACCTACCCATTCAGCACTTCTGAAAACAAATCAATTTAGTCATCTGCAAGCGTGGCCAGGAGCTCCCTGCAGGAATTACAGCTCATGCAAGCAGCGGCCCCAAAGAGCTCTGTTCACAGCGCTTAATCTCATGGCAGAAAATATCATCAGTTTTATTGTATGTGCTAGCTCAAATTATGAGATAGCACCACATTCTTGAAAAGGTAAAACAACTGGGTAGTGTGTTGGATTTGCTGGCAAGGTGACAGAAATCATGTAAAACACATTCAACTCAGCACTTAAGGATATTATATCTGCAAGATACTCCTGTTAAGAGCAAAAAAGAACCATCTAAGGCAGCTACCAAGGAAGATGTGTCAAGGTACAGAAGTGCAAGCATTAAAGACATAAGTTAGGACGATATTATCAAATACGAAAGTTAGCTGAACCCATTAAGCTTTCCCTTCTCCAAGGAAGCTGATAAACATCAGATTGGACAGGCTGATTTTTATGTCTTGAGTTGAGGGTCAAGACATTCAGGCCTTGGAAGATCCGTGGGGACAGCGGATTCCTGGACATGCAGAAGGATCTGCTGCCTCTTCACCCGCCCCTGGAAGCTGCTGGCCTTGGCTTAAGCACCTCAGACAACCTCATTTGTGGCAATATCCCCATAAACTATCCTCATCTGCTTCATCAGCATCACTGCGCATAAGGTAAAGAGGTTACACTGCCTTCTGAGCTTTCCTCTCTCTTTGTGGTTTATGAAAAGAGTAAGAAAGCTAAGCAGCAACACTCAGCTATCTCAAAGGCTGTATAACATACAGAAAAGTTGACTGCCTCAAACACAGGCTCTTTGGGTCGCCCCCACCTCACACCCAGGCACCCGCTTGATAACTTCAAGCTCAACAGAAAATCTGACAGTCACAAGGAACAAAAGTCATAACCTAAATTATAAGGTTGCCCATTAAGCCTCTGCATATTTAGGTATTTTATATCATTGTATGAAACATTTGCAATAACACAGGAATCACAGATCATTAGACAGATCTTGGACTGTGACTCTCATTCAACTGCATGAAACATCTCTCCACCTGCACATATTTTTTAATATTTTAATTTTAGCAGAAACCAAAGGAAAGCCAGCATCTATGCATACATATTCACCAATGAGAAAGGTTTCCACAAAAAAACACTTGAGAAAGTTTGGCCTAGACAAAAGATGCTGCATTTTCCCATAGGTTTTCTTCTCCTCATAGCTCTTTTACCTTCTTTAGATTCTTCTTTATGAGCCAGAAACACAACAGAAACTCCACTAACACCAACACTTTAAACCCACTCAGCTGGGTTTAAATTAAGTCTTTAAACTCCTTTCAGCTGGTTCTTCCCAAAACAGGCCTCCAAATCAAAAGCATGGAAGCAAAAGCAAATTATTGCCCTTGAGTGATAAGTAACCAAATGAAAGATACACAGAATATGATTAGCTACAATTTGTCTTTAAAAAGATGAACAAAGATCAAGAGTTCCAAATATCAGGATAAAGTCAATTTCTTAAATCTGTTTTTAAGAAAGCAGCCTGATTTTGCAGAACAGCTGAGCTTGCAGCTCTTAAAATTGGGAAGAGGCAGTATTACACACTCAGGCCACTTGCTTAGGAGCCCAGTTTCATGCTACTATTTTTAAAAGCTGCATTATAGATTTGCTTATTTTGACTCTATTTGGATTTTACCACTGTCCTCATTACCAGGTCTCAAGAACTTCCAGATGCACATACTAACAGTGCTGGCAGCTTTCCTGGACAAACACACGTCATCTTGGAGTTGTGCTTGGCAACATCTAACTTTTATGAGTGTGCATCTACACTGTCTGTGACAAAGACATGAAGCCACCTCGGGACCAGACTCCCTATTCCCCCAGAGAGAATTATAGATATAAAAAAAAGACAAAAATCAGAGGGCTTTGCAGCTCCTCCATGGCACACTGAGTCTCTAAAACTGAACCCATTTTATTTCATTGCATTCAAATCCCCATAGTTCCAGCAAAATTTAATTATACCTTCACTTTGCATAATTAAACAGCCATTGCACAGCCTTCTCAGGCACGTAAAATGACTGATGAGGCCAATGGTAAAACTTCCAGAAGTTCTAAGTGGTTCAGGAGGCTACAGATATGTCCAGAGAGCAGCTAACCAGCACACCAACAACAGTATCTTGTGTTTGCCCGGTGGGATTAAATACCCCTCCCCATACATGAGGTTTCTGCAGCTCCTCTATTTCTGGTATTTTATCTCCCCACTTTACAGCCAGCTCAGATATTTGCACCATGCAGAACAGGTATATGTGAAGTCCCCCTGATCATCAGGAGAGGCTAGTTACCCAAGTCATAAAGGGGCTTTTGAAAGCTTCCTTGCAGGGTACATAGGGTACAACTGCTTGACTCCTCAGTACTAATTGAGGAAGAAATGGGGCTTTTTTGTATTTTTTTTTTAAACACAGCATTCATAGTATGTGAGCTTTCTATTTTCATTTTGTGTATGTTCTGAAGAAGTGCTTGGATCAAACTTGCCACATTTTGGTAGTTCTCTGCTTACCTGGCTTTCTCTAGTGCACCTGCCACTGTGGCATCCAAGTCTGCTTCTCTTAATTCATTCCTCTTTGAAGAGAGCTCCTAATGAACTGTGATACCTCTGACAGCAGAGCATGAAAGCTCTCACTGACTTCTTCCTTTATGGAAAAGTGATGCTTTGTAAGCAGATGGAATACGATTCAAGCATATCATTTGAAGCAGCACTCCTCATTTTGTTTTTTTCCCTCTCTCCCTTGTCTTTTCAGAGGCATTTCCTTTGCTCACAGAATGATTTCTGAAGCTAAAGAATACATCCTACAGAATCCTTTCTTAAAACGGCAGCACAGGGGTTATGGGCTTCTCAGTCAACACATTGAGCACAGAACATATGTAACAATAGTCTGCTTTGAGAATGCATCTTATGTTTCATATGCAAGGCAAAAAGGGATTCTTTAGCTTTCTTCTCCAAAACTCTACAGAAACATTTCAACGTGGCAACAAAGCTCCTATTTTATACATATGTTACTCAGATAAAGTGACCGAGGGCAACACAAGTCAATTTGATGATAACAAACATTCTCCTTTTCTTCTTAACTCAGTCTTATTCTAAGAAGTCAGTAGTTCACAACTCAAGAAAATTTTTCTCTACTGTATGCATAAGCTATGAATGTACTCACTTGTAAGGCAAGACAAAAAAAAAAAAAGTTGAAACTCCTATCTATACATTGTGCTGTATTTGAAGCAATGAAATAGGTGTTTCAACTTACTTTACAGGTTTGATTTCAAATATCATCACTGCAGAACAGAACAGATTAAAAGGCAAAGACACAGACAAAGTAACATCACATATGCAAAAAACACAAGTATAAAGAACATAAATACATGGTCTATATATGAAATAGCCCAGATGATCAGGGAAAAGTCAAATAAGAGCAGCTCTCTCTGGTTTAGTTTCTAGCTTTAAGATGAACAGTTTATTTATTTATTTTAGACAGGTTGGAGTATTTCCTTTTCTTGACAGGCTGCTACTACCCCCTCTAGATGAAACATTTTTTTACTCAGTTTCTCTCACTCCGTTCCCAAGGACACACCACACGCTGGCTCGCTTGCTGGCGGCTGTGCAGGGCGCAGAGACCTGCAGACACAGCAGCTCTGGGGCTCTGCATTCACAGAGATCCACACGCAGCTAATATACGGGAATAGGAAAAGGCCACCTTAAAGTTTATAGCGTACATGAGGGGAATAAAAATATAGAAGAGATCTTGACCAAGGAAAAACACCTTGAAAGTTCATCAGATTGAGTAAACCAAAAATACAGCAGTGAAGGCTAGTAAAAAGCTCATAAAGCAGGAGGGAAAACAACATTGTGGCCAGGAAAGCCGAAGTAGCATCCAAAGAAGCTCAGAAACACAGCAGCACTGGGAGAGCCCTCCCACACCGAGACTGGCCTCAGGTAGCAGCAGGCCAGGAGCCCACGTACCAGGCAGAACTTGCTGCAACCACTTGTAGCAAGTGGTCAAAAACAGCTCAGCAAGTCAAAAAACAGCTCAACACACCCCATAAAAAATGGGCTAAGAAAAATAAGTGACCTACTTTTCTCCTGCACGATCCAGCCAGAGAAGTCACAGGAGCTGTTACAGATGGGCTCTGCTGGGGGCTCTTTGGGTTGCTCTTTGGGGCATCTGCTCCAATGGGACTCCAGCCCACTGGAGCCACCCCCAAGGGCACAGCTGGGGCAGGTAGCAGCACTATCACCTCCACCTGCTGCTCATCACCCTGCGGGAGGCCGCACGGAGCTGCGGAAGAGGCCATCACAGGGCAGCACTGCAGCTGCCCAGCCCCAGGCCAGGGCTGTCATGCAAATTTGCATCTCTCCCGTTTGAATTACACCTGATCGAGGCATTTTCTCCTCTCCTGTGTGGGGCAGCGCATGCAGATTTGGGTGCAGGCTTGGGGCTGTCGGTGCCCCTTCTCGTTGCACCCCTTCCTGTTGTGCCCCTGCCCGTTGCGCCCCGTGGGACGGGTTGCTCCCGTGGATGTGAGGGTCCCACTTGTCCTGGCTCCCGGCCCGCCCCACAGGCACCGCTGCAGCCTGCAGGGGCGTCTGCCCCGCGGCTTCCTGCAGTCACCACCACCCGTCCGCGCAGGCGGAAAACCAGCACAGCGGGAAACTGCTCCCTGCTCCGCACGCCAGCACTGGAAGGGGGCCTGGGAGCGACGTGGTGCCGCTCGCACGTGTCGCCCTCAGGAAACCTGCAGCCAACACAAAGGACGAGGGACACAAAAAACAGCCCTCGCCAACAAATGCACATTGATTTGCAATAAAGCCATTTGCATGGGTTTTTGCTTGGACCCCAGGTTGACTGTCACCTCTGATTTACAGACAAAGTATCTCTATATGAGACTATAACTAATATTATTTTCAAAGCATTGTGATTTTTTAAGTAGTTCTGTTACCAACAGTGGAGAAAATAGTACGCAAACAAGAGAAGGAAGAAAAGAATGCTGTTTGTTTTACTTTCCTAATAGAATTGCCTGGAAAGCTAAAAGAAATACAACCTTTCCAGATAAAAAGGCATTTGTTTTGAAACAGCAACACAGATTATATTGGCTTTTCACCCAAGATGCTTCTAAGAGACTGAGCACAGGAAATTAAGAGTGGACAGCTCTGGGAGAGCTTTTTATGATTCACATGCTAGGTGAGTGGCAATTTTTTCCTCCTCTCAGCACCTTTCCACTACAAAACATCGACATACTTGAAGGCTGTCATAGAAGAGCAAGAGGTCATGTGAAGAAATTAAAGTAATACAACTGGCTGATATAGGTCAAGCTGATGATAGGAGACCTTTTGATTCAGTACTGCCTTAATTCAGCTAACAAGTAGGACAGCTACCGAAAGAGCAATCACAGTAAAAATCTACCAATACAAACAGGGAACGCAAGGAAAGAACACCTGTATGGTGATGCGGGAAACTTTACACACACTCACCTGCAAATACAAAAGGAGAAAATCTTAGAACTAAACTCATTTTTATATTTCACCCACACATGGTGCCTGTGAGATTCGATTTAACTTCCCAAATAGATGTAACTACAGCTGCTTCGCCTGTGAAATGTCTCCTATGGCCGGTGATGAATGTGCCAACATTTATCACACGGGGACAGTGATCAGTGAGGAAGCTGCCCTCGGCTCCAGATTTCAGCTGAAGTGCCTCCAACTATGAAACGCCACCGACAGCCACAGATTCACGTGGGAACATGATCCCACTGTTATGGCCCCAAAATAGTCCTCCGACCCTGGTGCAAGAGAAGCAAGCCTGTGTTTGGGATGGCTAACGGCTCTGCAGGGGCTCTGGCTCCGCAGGCAGGTCCCGTCCCTGCCGCCAGGGCCCGGAGCCTCTCGCACTCACAAGTTCCACATTTCACCCATTAGCATCAATATTTAATATTAAATATTTAGCCTCAATATTTAATAGGGACAAATGAGATGACCCAGATAATTATAGATTTCTCAGCCTGATAGTGCAAAATAATGAAGCAGCTAATATGGGATGCAGCTAAAAAAAAGGATGAAAAGGGGTATAAAGTTAAACAACAAGATTTTACTTAAAGAAAAGAGGTCTTTTCAAAGGGTTGCTAACTTTTTTGAAAAGAATGCAAGTTTCACAGAGAAGGGTGCCTTCTGCAGAGTATTTGTCTTAATACCTCTCATAAAGCAGCAAGAGTAATTGAAGAGCAGCACAGTAAATAGGGTGCTTCACAAATGGGCTGCTAAGTTTCAGCTTAGCTATTTGAAGTAACTAACTTAATTCTGAAAGAGCGTCACCAAGTAGGCGTGCTTGTAGGGACCTCCCTCAGCATTTGCCTCTGGGCAATTTTCCTAATGCTTTTTTCTTAATGGCATTAAAAAAAATAGAGCCTGACATAGGAAATAGAAGCTGGCGGTCTGAAAACAGAGCAGAAAAGCCCAACCTATGGTATTAGGGCAATTATTAGGGCAATTATTATTAGGGCAATCCCAACGGTGTACGCAGGGACACCAAGTCCCACTGATCTGCCTGCTGCAGCAGGACGGATTCAGAGACACACCAAGTCCCACAAATCGCCTGCTGCAGCAGGACGGATTCAGGGACACACCAAGTCCCACCGATGGCCTGCTGCAGCAGGATGGATTCAGGGACACACCAAGTCC